>NC_080042.1:4339278-4482562 GCF_012489685.1 Lotus japonicus
AAAATACAACATTGGTGAAGTTGGAAGGTTTAAAATGAGCGGTGCAAAAAGAGCAACTCCACAGGGTTCTCCAAGCTATGGAGATTCCGAAGAGACTTGAATTTTCGAAGCAGTAGTAACAGCAAAGACGCTTTTGTTTTGTTGAATCCCCCAATGTTACCAAGACCCAACAAGGGGAAGGTACAAAACGTGAAGGTAAGGAATACAAAGCACAAAACAAAGTTGTTGGATCATGAGAAGCTTTATGTGGCGAATAGAATGAGGGGTGAAAGAAACAAACACAGATCATTCTTGCCTTATAAACAAAATTTGATTGGGCTCTTTACCAATGCGAGTAGCCTCAGCAGGAACCTTCATTTTTTTTGAGATTGAGTTCCCAAGTCCTTTCGCTATTTTGGAAGGTTTGTTCTATTAATGATAGAACAAACCATTTTTATGCACAATTTAGGGGATCATTAGTAGTTTACTAGCTTTAGGTCTAACCAAAATTATAATTTGGGGATTTTTTTTCTCTAGATGAAAAACAAGAGTTCGCAATTCCCAGGATTATAATTTAGATTGAATAACTTTTTTGTAATATGAAATGTACTTACTAGTATATGTAATTGAAGATGGATTATGGATGAAATGGATAAATATTTACCATTTTATTTACTACGAGACTGCATCACATATATTTTAAATAGAAAAATTAGTACCTAGAAAAACTTACTTTTTCAAGTCATTAAAATGGTAAAGTTGTAAATATTCTAAACGACAACGGATTGCCTTGGTGTGGAAGTTCCCTTTGGATAATACGAAAAAAAGCTAATTATTTTAATTAAATATGTTTTATACTATGTAGAAGTCAATCCATTTATCATCATTTTTTTGTTCAGATATCTACAAATATACTATATACTATAATAAAGATACTATATTTTTGTTACTGAAGAAAGATGAAACAAATACTTGACGAACAGAGAAGATGATCCAATAAATTTGAAGACGAAAAAGAAATTCTTGGAAAAAGAGGAGGATTCTTCAGGTGTGAAATTTGTAAAGTTTTCTCTCAAGAAAGTTCTATATTATTTTCATGAAAAAAAGATGGAAGAATTTAGGCTTCCAATGGTTAGAGTTTATGATGAGAGATACTCCAGAAACTTCTAAAAGGAAATAAAAATAGTTTTTCCTCCAAAAGGGAGAATAGAAGTCAAAGATTTTTTCTCCCAAGCTTAAGTATGGAGTTGGAAAAGGATAAAGCATGAAACTTTTGAAAGGAGTTTCGAATCGGACAACGCTTCCCAGGGCCTGTCGGATTTACATTAGACTAACCTAACCAGATCGTTTGATTGCATTTTATTATTACATTCACAAGGGACAAAAGTTTTTCATAACTCGACATTGCATTTCATAAACTTCCAAGCTAGGGGCTCTTGTTCCGGCCAGCCTAAATAGCCACAAGGCCCAATAGCATCTCATCTAGCTTGAATGTCTCACTACTAAGAGAGACCATGATATTTCATTGAGATGATCAAGAAAAGAAACATTCTGTTCAGAGGATATCCGAGCGCACACGAGTGCTCAACTAGTTATGACATTATGAGGTTATCTAGAAATAATATCCATTTCAGAGGTATCTAAGACTTCATTAAGACTCTGAATTAAAAGGAGAATGATCACTATTTCCATAAATACGAGTTTGTTTACTCATCTCTGTAAGCATTACACATTTTGCTCACTCATGATTCTTCAATGACTTTTAAATTCTATCCTTACACTCTCATAGTGACTTGAGTGTGGGTGTGCCAATTTCCAAGTTCCTCCTCCGTTGTGGTAGCGTATCACCACTACGACATCATATTTTCATGAAACATGCAACATTGATGAAAGATTCAGAGCATCTTACAACTCAAAGTCTAGAAGATCAATAAGGTTGTTAAAAAATTCAATTATATTTTATTTTTTCACCTGTACAATATTATAACGACAATAATATGAATTAAGTTGATAAGCTCCTTTTAGAGCATTTCTTATTATTCAAGTTTAATTATTTTTCATAACAAATTAAATTTTAGTTATTCTTATTTTATTTTTTTGAAGTTATTGAAAAACTTAAACGTGGGAAAACACCTTCTAAAATTTTTTACGAGAAGCAACTAACAAGCTAAACAAAGGAGGTTGCACTTGTGTGTGAACTGATGAAACAATGTTATAATTGAATGGAAATCAAAGACGAAAATAGAAAAAATGAGATTAAGAAACTGTACTAAATTTAACTACTAACCAAACAAACAAAAAAATTGTAAGACATATGTACGATAATTAACAAATTTCAAGTGTAACCCACCAACAAAAAAAAACATATTCACTCTCTTGATACCTTTCATGTGTAACCACTTTTGTAAAACGTCCAACCCAACATAACGCTATTTAACTAACAAAAACCAACCTCTCATGTTGAGTTATATATACGTAAGTTGTGTCGTCCATTTTACCATCAATTACAACATTCAATTTGTCTCTTCATACATATTGAACTCATAAGTGAAACAAAATGCAGAAGAGATCCTCAAGTATTAAGATGTTGACAATCCAAGGTTTATCCATTCTCCATCAGCCTGACTTCATTCTGGATTTCGATGAATTCGCCACCAGTCCCACAAAACATAATCTGGATTCCAATGTCCAATCACAAATCCACCATGACGACAAACAGAGTTTAGTTTTGCTTGCGCTGATTCACAAGGAATGCTATCCTTTGCTGATGATATCTTTGATAATGGTCAAATCCGACCAACCTTCCATGACATTGACCAAATACCACTGAAGAAGATCTTCGTTCAGCACCATTGCGATTTTAAATTAGAACGAAGTGATATTTCAAAAGAACCGCATATTGAACCACTACAAAATACAACATTGGTGAAGTTGGAAAGTTTAAATGAGCGGTGCAAAAAGAGCAACTCCACAAGGTTCTCCAAGCTATGGAGATTCCGAAGAGACTTGAATTTTCGAAGCAATAGTAACAGCAAAGACGCTTTTGTTTTGTTGAATCCCCCAATGTTACCAAGACCCAACAAGGAGAAGGTACAAAACGTGAAGGTAAGGAATACAAAGCACAAAACAAAGTTGTTGGATCATGAGAAGCTTTATGTGGCGAATAGAATGAGGGGTGAAAGAAACAAACACAGATCATTCTTGCCTTATAAACAAAATTTGATTGGGCTCTTTACCAATGCGAATAGCCTCAGCAGGAACCTTCATCTTTTTGAGATTGAGTTCCCAAGTCCTTTCGCTATTTTGGAAGGTTTGTTCTATTGATGATAGAACAAACCATTTTTATGCACAATTTAAGGGGATCATTAGTAGTTTACTAGCTTTAGGTCTAACCAAAATTATAATTTGGGGATTTTTTTTCTCTTGATGAAAAACAAGAGTTCGCAATTCCCAGGATTATAATTTAGATTGAATAACTTTTTTGTAATATGAAATGTACTTACTTGTATATGTAATTGAAGATGGATTATGGATGAAATGGATAAATATTTACCATTTTATTTACTACGAGACTGCATCACATATATTTTAAATAGAAAAATTAGTACCTGGAAAAACTTACTTTTTCAAGTAATTAAAATGGTAAAGTTGTAAATATTCTAAACGACAACGGATTGCCTTGGTGTGGAAGTTCCCTTTGGATAATACGAAAAAAAGCTAATTATTTTAATTAAATATGTTTTATACTATGTAGAAGTCAATCCATTTATCATCATTTTTTTGTTCAGATATCTACAAATATACTATATACTATAATAAAGATACTATATTTTTGTTACTGAAGAAAGATGAAACAAATACTTGACCTAACGGAGAAGATGATCCAATAAATTTGAAGACGAAAAAGAAGTTCTTGGAAAAAGAGGAGGATTCTTCAGGTGTGAAATTTGTAAAGTTTTCTCTCAAGAAATTTCTATATTATTTTCATGAAAAAAAGATGGAAGAATTTAGGCTTCCAATGGTTAGAGTTTATGATGAGAGATACTCCAGAAACTTCTAAAAGGAAATAAAAATAGTTTTTCCTCCAAAAGGGAGAATAGAAGTCAAAGATTTTTTCTCCCAAGCTTAAGTATGGAGTTGGAAAAGGATAAAGCATGAAAATTTCGAAAGGAGTTTCGAATCGGACAACGCTTCCCAGGGCGTGTCGGATTTACATTAGACTAACCTAGCCAGATCGTTTGATTGCATTTTATTATTACATTCACAAGGGACAAAAGTTTTTCATAACTCGACATTGCATTTCATAAACTTCCAAGCTAGGGGCTCTTGTTCCGGCCAGCCTAAATAGCCACAAGGCCCAATAGAATCTCATCTAGCTTGAATGTCTCACTACTAAGAGAGACCATGATATTTCATTGAGATGATCATGAAAAGAAACATTCTGTTCAGAGGATATCCGAGCGCACACGAGTGCTCAACTAGTTATGACATTATGAGGTTATCTAGAAATAATATCCATTTCAGAGGTATCTAAGACTTCATTAAGACTCAGAATTAAAAGGAGAATGATCACTATTTCCATAAATACGAGTTTGTTTACTCATCTCTGTAAGCATTACACATTTTGCTCACTCATGATTCTTCAATGACTTTTAAATTCTATCCTTACACTCTCATAGTGACTTGAGTGTCGGTGTGCCAATTTTCAAGTTCCTCCTCCGCTGTGGTAGCGTATAACCACTACGACATCATATTTTCATGAAACATGCAACATTGATGAAAGATTCAGAGCATCTTACAACTCAAAGTCTAGAAGATCAATAAGGTTGTTAAAAAATTCAATTATATTTTATTTTTTCACCTGTACAATATTATAACGACAATAATATGAATTAAGTTGATAAGCTCCTTTTAGAGCATTTTTTTATTATTCAAGTTTAATTATTTTTCATAACAAATTAAATTTTAGTTATTCTTATTTTATTTTTTTGAAGTTATTGAAAAACTTAAACGTGGGAAAACACCTTCTAAAATTTTTTACGAGAAGCAACTAACAAGCTAAACAAAGGAGGTTGCACTTGTGTGTGAACTGATGAAACAATGTTATAATTGAATGGAAATCAAAGACGAAAATAGAAAAAATGAGATTAAGAAACTGTACTAAATTTAACCACTAACCAAACAAACAAAAAAATTGTAAGACATATGTACGATAATTAACAAATTTCAAGTGTAACCCACCAACAAAAAAAAACATATTCACTCTCTTGATACCTTTCATGTGTAACCACTTTTGTTAAACGTCCAACCCAACATAACGCTATTTAACTAACAAAAACCAACCTCTCATGTTGAGTTATATATACGTAAGTTGTGTCGTCCATTTTACCATCAATTACAACATTCAATTTGTCTCTTCATACATATTGAACTCATAAGTTAAACAAAATGCAGAAGAGATCCTCAAGTATTAAGATGTTGACAATCCAAGGTTTATCCATTCTCCATCAGCCTCACTTCATCCTGGATTTCGATGAATTCACCACCAGTCCCACAAAACATAATCTGGATTCCAATGTCCAATCACAAATCCACCATGACGACAAAGAAGAAAGTTGTGTAGAACAAACAGAGTTTAGTTTTGCTTGCGCTGATTCACAAGGAATGCTATCCTTTGCTGATGATATCTTTGATAATGGTCAAATCCGACCAACCTTCCATGACATTGACCAAATACCACTGAAGAAGATCTTCGTTCAGCACCATTGCGATTTTAAATTAGAACGAAGTGATATTTCAAAAGAACCGCATATTGAACCACTACAAAATACAACATTGGTGAAGTTGGAAAGTTTAAATGAGCGGTGCAAAAAGAGCAACTCCACAGGGTTCTCCAAGCTATGGAGATTCCGAAGAGACTTGAATTTTCGAAGCAATAGTAACAGCAAAGACGCTTTTGTTTTGTTGAATCCCCCAATGTTACCCAGACCCAACAAGGAGAAGGTACAAAACGTGAAGGTAAGGAATACAAAACACAAAACAAAGTTGTTGGATCATGAGAAGCTTTATGTGGCGAATAGAATGAGGGGTGAAAGAAACAAACACAGATCATTCTTGCCTTATAAACAAAATTTGATTGGGCTCTTTACCAATGCGAATAGCCTCAGCAGGAACCTTCATCCTTTTTGAGATTGAGTTCCCAAGTCCTTTCGCTATTTTGGAAGGTTTGTTCTATTGATGATAGAACAAACCATTTTTATGCACAATTTAAGGGGATCATTAGTAGTTTACTAGCTTTAGGTCTAACCAAAATTATAATTTGGCGATTTTTTTTCTCTTGATGAAAAACAAGAGTTCGCAATTCCCAGGATTATAATTTAGATTGAATAACTTTTTTGTAATATGAAATGTACTTACTTGTATATGTAATTGAAGATGGATTATGGATGAAATGGATAAATATTTACCATTTTATTTACTACGAGACTGCATCACATATATTTTAAATAGAAAAATTAGTACCTGGAAAAACTTACTTTTTCAAGTAATTAAAATGGTAAAGTTGTAAATATTCTAAACGACAACGGATTGCCTTGGTGTGGAAATTCCCTTTGGATAATACGAAAAAAAGCTAATTATTTTAATTAAATAAGTTTTATACTATGTAGAAGTCAATCCATTTATCATCATTTTTTTGTTCAGATATCTACAAATATACTATATACTATAATAAAGATACTATATTTTTGTTACTGAAGAAAGATGAAACAAATATTTGACCTAACAGAGAAGATGATCCAATAAATTTGAAGACGAAAAAGAAGTTCTTGGAAAAAGAGGAGGATTCTTCAGGTGTGAAATTTGTAAAGTTTTCTCTCAAGAAATTTCTATATTATTTTCATGAAAAAAAGATGGAAGAATTTAGGCTTCCAATGGTTAGAGTTTATGATGAGAGATACTCCAGAAACTTCTAAAAGGAAATAAAAATAGTTTTTCCTCCAAAAGGGAGAATAGAAGTCAAAGATTTTTTCTCCCAAGCTTAAGTATGGAGTTGGAAAAGGATAAAGCATGAAACTTTCGAAAGGAGTTTCGAATCGGACAACGCTTCCCAGGGCGTGTCGGATTTACATTAGACTAACCTAACCAGATCGTTTGATTGCATCTTATTATTACATTCACAAGGGACAAAAGTTTTTCATAACTCGACATTGCATTTCATAAACTTCCAAGCTAGGGGCTCTTGTTCCGGCCAGCCTAAATAGCCACAAGGCCCAATAGCATCTCATCTAGCTTGAATGTCTCACTACTAAGAGAGACCATGATATTTCATTGAGATGATCAAGAAAAGAAACATTCTGTTCAGAGGATATCCGAGCGCACACGAGTGCTCAACTAGTTATGACATTATGAGGTTATCTAGAAATAATATCCATTTCAGAGGTATCTAAGACTTCATTAAGACTCTGAATTAAAAGGAGAAAGATCACTATTTCCATAAATACGAGTTTGTTTACTCATCTCTGTAAGCATTACACATTTTGCTCACTCATGATTCTTCAATGACTTTTAAATTCTATCCTTACACTCTCATAGTGACTTGACTGTGGGTGTGCCAATTTCCAAGTTCCTCCTCCGCTGTGGTAGCGTATCACCACTACGACATCATATTTTCATGAAACATGCAACATTGATGAAAGATTCAGAGCATCTTACAACTCAAAGTCTAGAAGATCAATAAGGTTGTTAAAAAATTCAATTATTATTCAAGTTTAATTATTTTTCATAACAAATTAAATTTTAGTTATTCTTATTTTATTTTTTTGAAGTTATTGAAAAACTTAAACGTGGGAAAACACCTTCTAAAATTTTTTACGAGAAGCAACTAACAAGCTAAACAAAGGAGGTTGCACTTGTGTGTGAACTGATGAAACAATGTTATAATTGAATGGAAATCAAAGACGAAAATAGAAAAAATGAGATTAAGAAACTGTACTAAATTTAACCACTAACCAAACAAACAAAAAAATTGTAAGACATATGTACGATAATTAACAAATTTCAAGTGTAACCCACCAACAAAAAAAAACATATTCACTCTCTTGATACCTTTCATGTGTAACCACTTTTGTTAAACGTCCAACCCAACATAACGCTATTTAACTAACAAAAACCAACCTCTCATGTTGAGTTATATATACGTAAGTTGTGTCGTCCATTTTACCATCAATTACAACATTCAATTTGTCTCTTCATACATATTGAACTCATAAGTGAAACAAAATGCAGAAGAGATCCTCAAGTATTAAGATGTTGACAATCCAAGGTTTATCCATTCTCCATCAGCCTCACTTCATCCTGGATTTCGATGAATTCGCCACCAGTCCCACAAAACATAATCTGGATTCCAATGTCCAATCACAAATCCACCATGACGACAAAGAAGAAAGTTGTGAAGAACAAACAGAGTTTAGTTTTGCTTGCGCTGATTCACAAGGAATGCTATCCTTTGCTAATGATATCTTTGATAATGGTCAAATCCGACCAACCTTCCATGACATTGACCAAATACCACTGAAGAAGATCTTCGTTCAGCACCATTGCGATTTTAAACTAGAACGAAGTGATATTTCAAAAGAACTGCATATTGAACCACTACAAAATACAACATTGGTGAAGTTGGAAGGTTTAAATGAGCGGTGCAAAAAGAGCAACTCCACAGGGTTCTCCAAGCTATGGAGATTCCGAAGAGACTTGAATTTTCGAAGCAATAGTAACAGCAAAGACGCTTTTGTTTTGTTGAATCCCCCAATGTTACCAAGACCCAACAAGGAGAAGGTACAAAACGTGAAGGTAAGGAATACAAAACACAAAACAAAGTTGTTGGATCATGAGAAGCTTTATGTGGCGAATAGAATGAGGGGTGAAAGAAACAAACACAGATCATTCTTGCCTTATAAACAAAATTTGATTGGGCTCTTTACCAATGCGAATAGCCTCAGCAAGAACCTTCATCCTTTTTGAGATTGAATTCCCAAGTCCTTTCGCTATTTTGGAAGGTTTGTTCTATTGATGATAGAACAAACCATTTTTATGCACAATTTAAGGGGATCATTAGTAGTTTACTAGCTTTAGGTGTAAGACCCCGATTTTGGTGGCGTCACTTTAGTAACCAAATAAACTTAATGCGGAAAAACATGAATTATTTTTTTTTTCGTCGATAATATAAACAAGACTGAAAGAAATAAAACTCTAATGCGAAGGATAATCAGAAACTAATATACAATAATAATTACAGCCCCCGCTGTAAGTAGCTAACCACATCACGAGTAAACCTCCAGTGACGGGAAGTAAGAAAAGTAGCGCCCGTAGGCAAAATGTACAAACCAAAAGAAAGGTCAAGTGTTCGCAGCACTATCCCTCAAAAATGAGAATAAGCTGGCCCATCGGCCTAAAACAAGACCTCCTAAGTCTAACCAACTCTGTGTGATTCCCGTAAAGAAACCACACAAAAAGCTATAGGTGGGAAACTACCCTGTCCCTAAAGAAAACAATTGATGTTCAGAGCTAAGACTCTACTCCTACACTAATCCCATCTCGAGGAGCTCACACCAGCACTAAAACCTACATGCTAGCATGATCGTCGTCCGAATCTGAATCCAGAACGACCTAGTCTATGTTCACCATCCGTCCTCCTCTCGCTACCGCGATGCGCTCCTGTTCCAGCATCTCAATCCCTAGTTTCCCCCGAAGGGTGAACCATCGTGAACCAGCCCGCCAAAGACGTCTGACAAAGGGCGTTTGTCCGCCAAAGCACACACAGAAGACGCGAGGGTCAACTCCAAAGAATTACGTAAATAATAGCATCGATAGATACAGATAATAGAATAGCCACTTAGGCTTATAGCTAGGGATAACATCCTAGGGTTGCATATTCCATAATAACATAAACGACAATAATATCACTTAACATGTTCCAAATAGGATTACCAAGTAACAATCACACTCAACAACTAAATTAGTATGCATGTTGCATGATATGCAAATGACGGTTAACCCAGTTAACCACACGCATTCCGGAAAACGGATGGACATCAAACGGATCAATCCTAGCACCAGCAACGGTGGGACCATTTCTGCCCGCGTGCCTCTTACACCACACAAAGGTAGTCAGATCAGCCGTAACCCGTAGGTCTGCCATTTCGGTCTGCTACAAGAGTCGTCTACAAACGCTCTTACACGGCATTCCGGGTCTTATGACCATTTTGGAAACCGACGACATTTTGGAATTCACTGAGGTCCGGTATCACGCCGTGTATTAACCTCCTATGTATGCATGGATGCAATGTGATTAGCCAAACAACGTCTCCGACCTCACTCGACACGTCGCCACGTGTTCTAGCTAACTTAATGTCTCTATAAAGAATACCCTAAGGTAAAAGTCGATTCTGCGACAAAATACAATAATCATAAAATGAGTGCAAACACTCACGATAACTCTTCGAGTCATCAATGCTCTCACGAAGTCTCACGCTTCAGTGGAGTCTCACACATTCACAAAGTCTCACGCTTCAGTGAAGTTTTATGCTTACATGGGGTCTCACGCCCCAGTGAATTTACACACTTGCACGAAGTGTCACGCTTCAGTGAAGTTCCATGCTATTCACGAGGTCTCACGCCTCAGTGAAGATCCATGCTTTCCACAAGGTCTCACGCCTCAGTGGAGTATCCCGCATTCACAAGGTCTCACGCCTCAGTGAAGCTTCATGCTGTTCACGAGGTCTCACGCCTCAGTGAAGATCCATGCTTTCCACAAGGTCTCACGCCTTAGTGGAGTATCACGCATTCACAAGGTCTCACGCCTCAGTGAAGCTTCTCGGCACATCCCTTGGATGGCTAAACAAACTGCTCCCAGAGCGAATGAGTATCAACATACTCGGAACTCACAATCTTTCTCAACCCTTGGATCCGACGACACTTCTCGCTTCCCACAACTAAGATTCAATCCTCAACTTGCACTCGAGATTTTTATCATTATTTAAAGGTTTAGAGGTTGTTTAATGTCTTATGAATTTTCCTTATAAAATAATATCTTTTTAGTCTTATCGCAAATCTTATAAGTTCTCGGGATCTCCTAATCCCCATCTGACTCCAGAGAATGTCTCGATCCATAAAAACACCATAACAAGGTCCGAATCTCATTCGTCCTATCAAACTTTCTCAAAACTCTCAAAATAAAATCGGCATGACCTGCCCGCTATTCTCACTACTCAGAATCTCAGATTTCAGTACGAAAGTATAATTAACTCAGCACAATCAATCAACATGTCATATATCAACATATTAAGCAATAACCACATAGCACTTAGCATATAAGGCATGCATCACACATCCTAAATTACCCAATTAGCACTTAGCATGCAATTCACTCTAAAAACATTCAGTAGATGAAACATCTACATTGTCAGCCGAAGCCTCAGAAAACATTTTTCCAATCAAACACAAACAAGTGCATAAACAGTAAACAATGTCGAAAGCATCGACCCTAAGCATTAACTAGAGAATCAGTGAGAAGCCCTCACCTGTAGGTTCTCGAGAGTGATCTTCGAACTCTTCCTCACAAGCAAAGCGTTGCTCCTCAGGAAATTCCTCGAAAGCACCTTTAAAGTAAAACCACAGAATTCTATCAAAATCTATCGGAAACTAAGCTACCAATATTTACTAAGGTTACCCGAAGTAGTACATACTCCGAGGTACGATAATCTAGCGTGAAAGGACAAGTTTTCGAAAAAGGAATTTTCCTCCCTCCCCCCTATAGGGCTCGGCCACTTTTGGTAATTGTGGGGCTCGATTTTTCTTCGATCAAACTTGGTTCCTATGCTATCATTAGCCGTAACTAAGGGTATTCTAAACTCGGAAAAATTATCGGATCAAAAACTGTCGCAGGGGTATTTTGGTCATGATTTTTAACTTAGAATTTCAAAACTGAAATCCCAAAAAGCAAATTTGACCGGGACGTTACTAACGACGTTTATGACAACTAATCCTACTAGCACTAAGCTAAGGCGATAGTTTTCAGCCTAAAGGTTGAAGCTTTACTCCAAAAATGGGTATTTAAGGCTAAAATTGATTCCGACGGAAATCCGGCGGCATAACGGAAAATCTAATCCGGCAGAAGTGATCTTGGGCACATAAGGAAGAGGTTTAGAATCAGAAATGAAATATTCAGGATAGTTTTGCAAAAACCTCAAAACTATCAGTTCAGAAAAGTCTACAGAAAAGCTATGGAAAAAGCGATCAGAGGTAAGGATTAGCGACTATACCTCGAAACCTTGAAGCAGCAACTGATTGATCGACGATCAAGCAAGAAATGAAGAAAATATCTTCTCCTCCTCCTCTTCTCAAACTCGCGGCCTCCTTGGTGAAAATGGGTGAGTTTTTGTGTTTTTTCTTCCTTTCTTGGCTATATATAGAGGTTGGCAAAACGCGGTAAAATGAAAGTTTCGCGAATCTGATTTTTCTAGCTTCATTCTCCATGAATTCTAAGATATGTTTTGGCAAAAGAATTCCAAAACTATAAAGAGGTCTCCTTGTATTTTTGGCGACTAATGCATAATCGGTATAAAACTATTTTACCCGATAAGTTGCTTTTTGCATCGGATGTCGGAATAGAAAACTTCCTTCTGAAGAAAGATTGAAATCATCAAGAGAAATGGGTGCACGCGTGTAGAATCTTCATTTGATGTTCCGAATAGAAAAAGTCCTCATAGTCGGGTGATTCTAGGGTTTTGCAATACCAGGGATTCGGTTTCGGCAAACTTCCGATGATTGGAATCGGACGTTCATAGATTCTAGAGTTTCGCCTCGAAACGATTGTGATATATGGAAAAAGAGAAGTTCTAACATTTCTCTGAAGATTTTTGGAATTAACTTCCATCGTGCCTAAAAGTGAAAACTAGCTATATACTAGGGTTTCTGACCTAGGTTTAAGCGTATAACGATCGTGCTATAACTTTTATCGATCATGACGCAATCCTTTGACCTTTCCTGAACTTTCTCCTTCATAAATTTATTTCATTTGGTAAACTCTAGTTCAGGTTTCCCTTCACGATACATCAACCCTAATCGTGAATAGGATTCTATTTACTTGGCATAAGTTTAAAAACTTGGGCCTTACATTAGGTCTAACCAAAATTATAATTTGGCGATTTTTTTTCTCTTGAAGAAAACCAAGAGTTCGCAATTCCCAGGATTATAATTTAGATTGAATAACTTTTTTGTAATATGAAATGTACTTACTTGTATATGTTATTGAAGATGGATTATGGATGAAATGGATAAATATTTACCATTTTATTTACTACGAGACTGCATCAAATATATTTTAAATAGAAAAATTAGTACCTGGAAAAACTTACATTTTCAAGTAATTAAAATGGTAAAGTTGTAAATATTCTAAACGACAACGGATTGCCTTGGTGTGGAAGTTCCCTTTGGATAATACGAAAAAAAGCTAATTATTTTAATTAAATATGTTTTATACAATGTAGAAGTCAATCCATTTATCATCATTTTTTTGTTCAGATATCTACAAATATACTATATACTATAATAAAGATACTATATTTTTGTTACTGAAGAAAGATGAAACAAATACTTGACCTAACAGAGAAGATGATCCAATAAATTTGAAGACGAAAAAGAAGTTCTTGGAAAAAGAGGAGGATTCTTCAGGTGTGAAATTTGTAAAGTTTTCTCTCAAGAAATTTCTAAATTATTTTCATGAAAAAAAGATGGAAGAATTTAGGCTTCCAATGGTTAGAGTTTATGATGAGAGAAAATCCAGAAACTTCTAATTAAAAGGAAATAAAAATAGTTTTTCCTCCAAAAGGGAGAATAGAAGTCAAAGAGTTTTTCTCCCAAGCTTAAGTATGGAGTTGGAAAAGGATAAAGCATGAAACTTTCGAAAGGAGTTTCGAATCGGACAACGCTTCCCAGGGCGTGTCGGATTTACATTAGACTAACCTAACCATATCGTTTGATTGCATTTTATTATTACATTCACAAGGGACAAAAGTTTTTTATAACTCGACATTGCATTTCATAAACTTCCAAGCTATCTAAGACTTCATTAAGACTCTGAATTAAAAGGAGAATGATCACTATTTCCATAAATACGAGTTTGTTTACTCATCTCTGTAAGCATTACACATTTTGCTCACTCATGATTCTTCAATGACTTTAAATTCTATCTCTACACTCTCATAGTGACTTGAGTGTCGGTGTGCCAATTTCCAAGTTCCTCCTCCGCTGTGGTAGCGTATCACCACTACGACATAATATTTTCAAGAAACATGCAACATTGATGAAAGATTCAGAGCATCTTACAACTTAAAGTCTTGAAGATCAATAAGGTTGTTAAAAAATTCAATTATATTTTATTTTTTCACCTGTACAATATTATAACGACAATAATATGAATTAAGTTGATAAGCTCCTTTTAGAGCATTTCTTATTATTCAAGTTTAATTATTTTTCATAACAAATTAAATTTTAGTTATTCTTATTTTATTTTTTTGAAGTTATTCAAAAACTTAAACGTGGGAAAACACCTTCTAAAATTTTTACGAGAAGCAACTAACAAGCTAAACAAAGGAGGTTGCACTTGTGTGTGAACTGATGAAACAATGTTATAATTGAATGGAAATCAAAGACGAAAATAGAAAAAATGAGATTAAGAAACTGTACTAAATTTAACTACTAACCAAACAAACAAAAAAATTGTAAGACATATGTACGATAATTAACAAATTTCAAGTGTAAACCACCAACAAGAAAAAAACATATTCACTCTCTTGATACCTTTCATGTGTAACCACTTTTGTAAAACGTCCAACCCAACATAACGCTATTTAACTAACAAAAACCAACCTCTCATGTTGAGTTATATATACGTAAGTTGTGTCGTCCATTTTACCATCAATTACAACGTTCAATTTGTCTCTTCATACATATTGAACTCATAAGTGAAACAAAATGCAGAAGAGATCCTCAAGTATTAAGATGTTGACAATCCAAGGTTTATCCATTCTCCATCAGCTTCACTTCATCCTGGATTTCGATGAATTCGCCACCAGTCCCACAAAACATAATCTGGAATCCAATGTCCAATCACAAATCCACCATGACGACAAAGAAGAAAGTTGTGAAGAACAAATAGAGTTTAGTTTTGCTTGCGCTGATTCACATGGAATGCTATCCTTTGCTGATGATATCTTTGATAATGGTCAAATCCGACCAACCTTCCATGACATTGACCAAATACCACTGAAGAAGATCTTCGTTCAGCACCATTGCGATTTTAAATTAGAACGAAATGATATTTCAAAAGAACCGCATATTGAACCACTACAAAATACAACATTGGTGAAGTTGGAAGGTTTAAATGAGCGGTGCAAAAAGAGCAACTCCACAGGGTTCTCCAAGCTATGGAGATTCCGAAGAGACTTGAATTTTCGAAGCAATAGTAACAGCAAAGACGCTTTTGTTTTGTTGAATCCCCCAATGTTACCAAGACCCAACAAGGAGAAGGAACAAAACGTGAAGGTAAGGAATACAAAGCACAAAACAAAGTTGTTGGATCATGAGAAGCTTTATGTGGCGAATAGAATGAGGGGTGAAAGATACAAACACAGATCATTCTTGCCTTATAAACAAAATTTGATTGGGCTCTTTACCAATGCGAATAGCGTCAGCAGGAACCTTCATCGTTTTTGAGATTGAGTTTCCAAGTCCTTTCGCTATTTTGGAAGGTTTGTTCTATTGATGATAGAACAAACCATTTTTATGCACAATTTAAGGGGATCATTAGTAGTTTACTAGCTTTAGGTCTAACCAAAATTATACTTTGGGGATTTTTTTCTCTTTATGAAAAACAAGAGTTCGCAATTCCCAGGATTATAATTTAGATTGAATAACTTTTTTGTAATATGAAATGTACTTACTTGTATATGTAATTGAAGATGGATTATGGATGAAATGGATAAATATTTACCATTTTATTTACTACGAGACTGCATCATATATATTTTAAATAGAAAAATTAGTACCTGGAAAAACTTACTTTTTCAAGTAATTAAAATGGTAAAGTTGTAAATATTCTAAACGACAACGGATTGCCATGGTGTGGAAGTTCCCTTTGGATAATACGAAAAAAAGCTAATTATTTTAATTAAATATGTTTTATACGATGTAGAAGTCAATCCATTTATCATTATTTTTTTGTTCTGATATCTACAAATATACTATATACTATAATAAAGATACTATATTTTTGTTGTTGAAGAAAGATGAAACAAATACTTGACCTAACAGAGAAGATGATCCAATAAATTTGAAGACGAAAAAGAAGTTCTTGGAAAAAGAGGAGGAGGATTCTTTAGGTGTGAAATTTGTATAGTTTTCTCTCAAGAAATTTCTATAATATTTTCATGGAAATAGATGGAAGAATTTAGGCTTCCAATGGTTAGAGTTTATGATGAGAGATATTCCAGAAACTTCTAAAAGGAAATAAAAATAGTTTTTCCTCCAAAAGGGAGAATAGAAGTCAAAGAGTTTTTCTCCCATGCTTAAGTCTGGAGTTGGAAAAGGATAAAGCATGAAACTTTCGAAAGGAGTTTCGAATCGGACAATGCTTCCCAGGGCGTGTGGGATTTACATTAGACTAACCTAACCAGATCGTTTGATTGCATTTTATTATTACATTCACAAGGGACAAAAGTTTTTCATAACTCGACATTGCATTTCATAAACTTCCAAGCTAAAGGCTCTTGTTCCGGCCAGCCTATATAGCCACAAGGCCCAATAGAATCTCATCTACCTTGAATGTCTCACTACTAAGAGAGACCATGATATTTCATTGAGATGATCTAGAAAAGAAACATTTTGTTCAGAGGATATCCGAGCGCACACGAGCGCTCAACTAGTTATGACATTATGAGGTTATCTAGAAATAATATCCATTTTAGAGGTATCTAAGACTTCATTAAGACTTTGAATTAAAAGGAGAATGATCACCATTTCCATAAATACGAGTTTATTTACTCATCTCTGTAAGCATTACACATTTTGCTCACTCATGATTCTTCAATGACTTTTAAATTCTATCTCTACACTCTCATAGTGACTTGAGTGTCGGTGTGCCAATGAAGATATTCCTGTCAGCCTCCGAATTTGGACCATATATATTCCCAATAACACAGGGTAAATCATGATGATTTCATTTTACAATTAAAATCAAATACCTCTCCCCTTTGATGGTCTGTTGTGGAGTGAGTGACGAAGCCTTCCACATGGATAGGAGCTGTAACGCCCCGATTCCTCGAGTGTCACATAGAAACCGAATCACCAATTTTCGTAAAGAATTTTTGTCGATTCAATTATTAATCTTCAATTAATGATAAAATTTCAATTATTGTGAAACTCTTGAAAACTTTACGACTTAAACTTGCGGAATAAATAAAACATAAATTTCTGAATAAGACAACTCTTTAATTAAGAACAATAATACTTCAACAGTACATAAACTGAAACCTCGGGCTAAAGCCCTAAATCATAATACACCAATAATCTCTGAACAATAAAACTAGTACAGGATAGTTCAGAACTACGTGTCACTCGACCCCCAACAAAACAAACATCAATCACTCCTTGAGCCACCCACAAAGCCTCTGCCGCTTCTTCACTGGGGCCTTGACTTCTGGTTCAGCACAGTTACCCTTCGTCTCTGCCTCCGCTGGTATAAAAACTTTAGCAATGGACGGTGGGGCAGCAACCTCCACATGTTCGGAAGGATCCTCCTCTGCATCAGCCAACTGTGGAGAGTTCGAGCCGGAGCTCTCATCACCTGGGTGCAGAAAGCGGCAAGGCGCAAAGGGCATCTTCACCTTGCCCCATTCCATCTTCTGAGTCTGAATGATGTTTCCATGTCGGTCGCGTTCGGTGATCGTAGCTCTGCCGACGTACAAGCGACGTACCTGGCTAGAGTAAACATTCACAATTCTCATACATAACAATATTTAATAGGAAATCTTCACAAGTTATAACTCAGTTAGTCACCTAAGTTTAGTTAGACTAACGTCCTCACCAATCACACAACCACCTCAACACCATGGCCAAATCACGATCATTCGCAGATGAACAATCACAAGGGGACACTCAGTACAACCCAAGTCACATGGGGACACTCAGTACAACCCATAAATCTCGAGGAGACCGCAGTCAACCTTATCACGTGGGGACACACAGTACAACCCACAAACACCCTCTCGTGCAAGTAACCGTTTGTCTCTAACGACACAATCGTTCTCATGGTCCATAGTCATAACTAGACCTATGTTCCATTTACATTCTCATTTTACTTGCAAGCGATTAAGTTCTCAATTCTCTTTGTTCATGGCTCTATAATGTCAACCTAGATTCTTATCAATTATAACATCGAATAATGAAACATAAACGACAGAAATAATCACAACACCAAAAGGAATTACAGCTGGATGAGCGACCTTTTGGAAAAATCCAAGTCAGTCAACATATAAGCTATATCAAAACACTTAGTCATATCCTCATGCATATCAATATTTTAATCTTGATAAATTCAACAATCAAGCCATCACATAAACTTGTGCATAAATTGAAAGAAAGAAAACTCGCCGACGATCACAAAAGTGGCTCGATAAAAGGGCTCAAGGGTTTTCAAAACTTTTCCTTTCTTCCATTTCAACTTCACAAGCCAATATCCAGCCAACAACAATCACACATATTCTCTCAAAAGTCCAGAACTGAACATACATCAACTTTCATGCTAAAATCATGTGAAAATCTAGTCAAATTTAGTAAATAATCATGGATTTCATACAATAGATCGTAAGGTCATTTGTTATGCATCAACATCGGAATTATATCATCATACATGCATCACAAATTTGGTAAAACTCCATTAGTAATCAACAATAATCAATAGCACAAAAGACTAAAGGAAAATCCACCAAAACCCTTGTTTTGGGTGTGGCCGAGAGCACCAATGCTCTAGGGTTTCTCTTTTTTTTTTTTTTAAACATTTTGGCCATCCTCTAGGCCAACATACAGCAAGCAACTCATCATGTTATGTAAGATCAAGTTTTGATCTAGTAGTACAACTCTAGGTTTTGATGATTACAAGTTAACATTTGAGTATGAACAATTATGGTACTCTAACGTGTTTTTCTGAGTGTGCTATTTACAGGCTCTGACCTCAATTCAATCCCACACAAATCAGAAGCACTGTGCATAAAGAGTGACCCAAGCAACGCTTTCGCAACATCTATGTTTACTATGAACAGTAGAAATGCTTCAGAAGCTGAAGTTATACAAGCTCTGATAAGGACTCAGCCACTAGAAGTTCTGAAGATCCAGAAGTTCTGACAACCAAGAAATTCTGAAGGTTCAGATGTTCTGATGGTGTAGAAGACTCTGATGATCCAGAAGCTGAACAGTGGAAACTCTGATGTCCAGAAGCAAGAAACTCTGAAGACCATGTACTTCCCTCTAGTTCAGAATCAGAAGATACAACGGTCAGAGGATCTGTGCTTTCCCTCTGACTCTGATCAACCGGCTTCACAAGTTCCAACATGAAGCATTCCCCTGATCAGAAGTCTCCTAGGTTTAAAGGTCAAGTCGCTATCCAAGTACAAAAGCAACTGTACCATCCTGACGACCTATCTAACGTTCTCAGCCACAGCAGAAGCTGGAATTTCCAGAACTGCCCTCCAACGGTAGCATTTCCATGCAGCGTTCAAACCCTGATCCTTGGAGTATAAATAGAGGCTGAAGATTGAAAGATGCGGTTGGAAGAATTTACACAAGCATAAGCTATATTCAAAAACCTTCAAGCATTCTTTCATCCGAAAATTCATTGTGTTTACTATTAGCTTTTCAGAAGCAAATCTCTTGTAAACATTCTTTGATAAACAGTTTGTTTAGTTCCTTTAGGAGATCAAGGTTGATCGGATCCTAGAGAAGACTAAGAGAGTGAATCTTAGTGTGAGCTAATTCAGTGTAATTGTTAGTCACTTGTAGGTTTCAAGTGCAGTTGTAACACTTTACCTGATTAGTGGATTGCCTTCATTCTAAGAAGGAAGAAATCACCTTAACGGGTGGACTGGAGTAGCTTGAGTGATTTATCAAGTGAACCAGGATAAAAATCCTTGTGTGCTTTTCTATCTCTTATTCTTAGCACTTAAGTTCTCGAAAGATTTGTGAAAATCTTTAAGGTGGAAGTTTTATCTTGAAAACGTTATTCAAACCCCCCCTTTCTACCGTTTTTCATACCTTCAATTGGTATCAAAGCGCAAGTTATGATTACCACACCTAATAGTGTTCAGTGATCCGGGCCGGTGTGAAAAACAATGGCTACCACCAGTGAAACTCAAAGAGATGGTTACAATGCAAAGCCTCCCATGTTCGACGGTCAAAGGTTCGAATATTGGAAAGATAGACTTGAAAGTTTCTTTCTGGGTTTCGATGCAGATCTCTGGGATATTATTGTGGATGGCTATGAGCGTCCAGTTTATGCAGAAGGCAAGAAGATCCCAAGGTCAGAGATGACTGCCGATCAAAAGAAGCTTTACTCACAACATCACAAAGCTAGAGCAATTCTTCTAAGTGCTATCTCTTATGAAGAGTACCAGAAGATTACAGATCGTGAGTTTGCAAAGGGCATCTTTGAATCCTTGAAGATGTCTCATGAAGGAAACAAGAAAGTCAAAGAATCAAAGGCATTGTCTTTGATCCAAAAGTATGAATCCTTCGTCTTGGAGCCAAACGAGTCCATAGAAGAAATGTTTTCCAGATTTCAGTTGCTTGTAGCTGGAATTCGACCTCTCAACAAGAGCTACACAACAAAAGATCATGTCATAAGGGTCATCAGATGTCTTCCTGAAAGCTGGATGCCCCTGTGACTTCAATAGAGCTCACAAGAGATGTTGAGCATATGAGTTTAGAAGAACTCATCAGCATACTGAAGTGCCATGAGCTGAAGTGCTCAGAGATGCAAGATCTGAGGAAGAAGTCAATAGCCTTAAAATCCAAATCTGAGAAGGCTAAAGCAGAAAAGTCAAAAGCTCTCCAAGCTGAAGAAGAAGAATCTGAAGAAGCATCAGAAGATTCTGATGAAGATGAGCTGACTCTGACCTCTAAGAGACTCAACCGAATCTGGAAGCACAGACAGAGCAAGTACAAAGGCTCTAGAAAGGCCAAAGGAAAGTCTGAATCCTCAGGTCAGAAGAAGTCCTCACTTAAGGAAGTCACATGCTTTGAGTGCAAAGAATCTGGGCACTACAAAAGTGACTGTCCAAAATTGAAGAAGGACAAGAAGCCCAAGAAGCACTTCAAGACCAAGAAAAGTCTGATGGTGACCTTTGATGAATCAGAGTCAGAGGGTGTTGACTCTGATGGTGAAGTCCAAGGACTCATGGCTATTGTTAAAGACAAAGGAGCAGAGTCAAAGGAAGTTGTTGACTCTGACTCAGAGTCAGAAGGAGATCCTAATTCAGACAATGAAAATGAGGTATTCGCTTCTTTCTCTACCTCTGAACTGAAACATGCTTTGTCTGATATTATGGATAAGTATAACTCTTTATTGTCTAAGCACAAGAAGCTGAAAAAGAACTTATCTGCTGTCTCTAAAACTCCTTCTGAACATGAGAGAATCATATCTGATTTGAAAAATGATAACCATGCTTTAGTTAATTCTAACTCTGTGCTTAAGAATCAAATTGCTAAGTTAGAAGAAGTTATTGCCTGCGATGCCTCTGATAGTAAGCATGAATCTAAGTATGAAAAATCTTTTCAAAGATTCCTGGCTAAAAGCGTAGATAGAAGCTTAATGGCTTCAATGATCTTTGGCGTAAGCAGAAATGGAATGCATGGCATTGGGTATTCTAAACCAATTAGAAATGAGCCCTCTGTGTCTAAAGCTAAATCTTTGTATGAATGCTTTGTTCCCTCTGGTACCATATTGCCTGATCCTTCACCTGCTAAAGTTGCCAAACCTCCTCTTAAAAAGGGATCTTTCTCTATGTCTCAATATCATAAAAAAATTCCTTTACATTATCATGTTGAGAAACCCAAGGTGACCAGAACCTCTGGGGTAACTAACAAGAGAGGACCCTGAAAATGGGTACCTAAGGATAAGATTATCTATGTTGCAGATATCCTTGATAGCTCCACTGAAACACCAGTCATGGTATCTGGACAGTGGATGCTCGCGTCACATGACGGGAGAAAGGCGTATGTTCCAAGAGCTAAAACTTAAGCCTGGAGGTGAAGTTGGCTTTGGTGGCAACGAAAAGGGTAAAATTGTTGGTACTGGTACTATTTGTGTAGATAGTAGTCCATGCATTGATAATGTGTTATTGGTAGACGGCTTAACTCATAACTTATTGTCTATAAGTCAATTAGCTGACAAGGGTTATGATGTTATCTTTAATCAAAAGTCTTGCAAGGCTGTAAGTCAGATCGATGACTCTGTTCTTTTTAACAGCAAGAGGAAGAACAACATTTATAAGATCAGATTATCTGAGTTGGAGGCTCAGAATGTGAAGTGCCTTCTTTCTGTCAATGAAGAGCAGTGGGTATGGCATAGACGGTTAGGGCATGCCAGTATGAGAAAGATTTCTCAACTGAGCAAGCTAAACCTTGTCAGGGGCTTACCCAATCTGAAGTTCGCTTCAGACGCTCTTTGTGAAGCATGTCAGAAAGGCAAATTCACTAAAGTCCCTTTCAAGGCAAAGAATGTTGTCTCAACCTCAAGGCCGTTGGAACTTCTGCATATCGACCTCTTTGGACCAGTGAAAACTGAGTCTATAGGTGGCAAGAGATATGGGATGGTCATCGTTGACGACTATAGCCGCTGGACATGGATAAAGTTTCTAACCCGCAAGGATGAGTCTCATGCTGTGTTCTCTACCTTCATAGCCCAAGTACAAAACGAGAAGACTTGTAGGATTGTGCGTGTCAGAAGTGACCATGGTGGAGAGTTTGAGAATGACAAGTTTGAGAGTCTGTTTGATTCCTATGGAATTGCACATGATTTCTCTTGTCCCAGAACTCTTCAACAGAATGGTGTTGTTGAGAGGAAGAACAGAACTCTTCAGGAGATGGCTAGAACCATGCTCCAAGAAACTGGCATGGCTAAGCACTTTTGGACAGAGGCAGTAAACACAGCGTGTTACATTCAGAACAGAATCTCTGTGAGACCAATTATGAATAAGACTCCCTATGAATTGTGGAAGAACATAAAACCCAACATTTCTTACTTTCATCCTTTTGGTTGTGTTTGTTATGTTCTTAATACTAAGGATAGATTGCATAAATTTGATGCTAAGTCTTCTAAATGTCTATTACTTGGTTATTCTGAGAGATCTAAAGGTTTTAGATTTTATAATACTGATGCTAAGACTATAGAAGAGTCCATTCATGTTAGATTTGACGATAAGCTTGACTCTGACCAGTCAAAGCTAGTTGAGAAATTTGCAGATTTAAGTATAAATGTTTCTGACAAAGGCAAAGCTCCAGAGGAAGCTGAGCCAGAGGAAGATGAACCAGAAGAAGAAGCTGGTCCCTCTGATTCACAAACTCTGAAGAAGAGCAGAATCACTGCAGCTCATCCTAAGGAATTGATTCTGGGCAACAAAGACGAACCAGTCAGAACCAGATCAGCCTTCAGGCCCTCTGAAGAGACCTTGCTTAGTCTGAAAGGATTGGTGTCCTTAATTGAACCCAAGTCAATTGATGAAGCTCTTTAGGACAAGGACTGGATTCTGGCCATGGAAGAAGAATTGAATCAATTCTCCAAGAACGATGTTTGGAGCTTAGTGAAGAAGCCTGAGAGTGTCCATGTAATTGGAACAAAA
This sequence comes from Lotus japonicus, assembly GCF_012489685.1. NCBI lineage: Eukaryota > Viridiplantae > Streptophyta > Magnoliopsida > Fabales > Fabaceae > Lotus > Lotus japonicus. The sequence goes on from NC_080042.1 coordinate 4,363,206, forward strand.
TGGGTGTTCAGAAACAAGTTGAATGAGAAAGGAGATGTAGTCAGAAACAAGGCAAGGCTAGTTGCTCAAGGCTACAGCCAGCAGGAAGGAATAGACTACACAGAAACATTTGCTCCAGTAGCAAGACTAGAAGCAATCAGACTGTTGATCTCTTTCTCAGTGAATCACAACATAGTTCTTCATCAGATGGATGTGAAGAGTGCCTTCCTAAATGGTTATATTTCAGAGGAAGTCTACGTTCATCAACCCCCAGGTTTTGAAGATGAGAAGAATCCAGACCATGTGTTCAAATTGAAGAAATCACTCTATGGTCTGAAGCAAGCTCCCAGAGCATGGTCTGGAGAATGAGTTTGTAAGGGGTAAAGTAGATACAACTCTCTTTTGCAAAACTTATAAAGATGATATCTTAATTGTGCAAATCTATGTTGATGATATTATATTTGGTTATGCTAATCAATCTCTATGCAAAGAATTTTCTGAGATGATGCAGGCTGAATTTGAGATGAGTATGATGGGAGAACTCAAGTACTTTCTGGGAATACAAGTTGATCAAACACCAGAAGGAACATATATCCATCAGAGCAAGTACACTAAAGAACTTCTGAAGAAGTTCAATATGCTGGAATCTACAGTGGCCAAGACTCCAATGCATCCTACATGCATTCTGGAGAAAGAAGATGAAAGTGGTAAAGTATGTCAGAAGCTCTATCGTGGTATGATAGGTTCACTTCTATACTTAACTGCATCCAGGCCAGATATTTTGTTTAGTGTTCACTTATGTGCTCGTTTCCAATCAGATCCAAGGGAAACCCACTTAATTGCTGTTAAGAGGATCCTAAGGTATCTGAAAGGTACCACTAACCTTGGCTTGATGTATATGAAAACATCAGAGTATAAGCTTTCAGGTTATTGTGATGCTGATTATGCTGGAGATAGAACAGAGAGAAAAAGCACTTCTGGAAATTGTCAATTTCTGGGAAGCAACTTAGTCTCATGGGCAAGCAAGAGGCAATCAACCATTGCACTATCAACTGCAGAGGCAGAATATATCTCAGCAGCAATATGCAGCACCCAGATGCTCTGGATGAAACATCAGCTGGAGGACTATCAGATCCTTGAGAGCAATATCCCAATCTATTGTGATAACACTGCTGCAATTTCATTGAGTAAGAATCCTATCTTACATTCAAGGGCCAAGCACATTGAGGTAAAGTATCATTTTATTAGAGATTATGTACAGAAGGGCGTACTTCTTCTGAAGTTTGTTGATACTGACCATCAATGGGCAGATATCTTTACAAAGCCCTTAGTAGAGGATAGATTTAATTTCATTCTGAAAAATCTGAATATGGACTTTTGTCCAAAGTGAAGATGGATCAGAACCTCTGACTATGATACTTCTTGATCAGAAGATGTCTAGTCTAGAAGGTAACTCCATCAGAGTGTATGTACCCATTGGTGCTGACTCTGAAGATGAGACAGTAAACGTGTGTCAGTATCTCTGATGCATAGTTCCTTGTGCCCGTGTGACAGTCTGTCATAATGAGTGTAGATGTGCTTCTCTCCTGCGTGTGATATGTGTATTTACTGTTACTATGATGTCTTTAATTTTTAACCGTTGATTTTAATTTTCTTTTTGAATCAACAACGGTTATTTGTCAAAACCCACGATACACACACGATCTCCTACACTTTCGGTTTTTACTCTCTCTCTTCTGTATTTTCAAAAACCGCTTACCCACGATCTCTCTCTCGCTCTCTATTCATATTTCAACTTCATCTTCTACCCCAAAACCTTCAACCGCTCCAACAATGGTGAGACAAACCAGAAACGAAGCTGCCGAAGCAACCAGGTTCCCTCACATGGTAGTGGGTCAAGCTACAGTCCAATTGGGTCCTAAAGCTCCTGATCAAGGTCAAGCTCAAGAGCAGATAATTCCGATTGCAGAACGGGGCTGTGCCGTTCACTATGTGTACGCTCCTGAAGAACTTCAAGTACTGGCAGAATGGAGATTCGACCTCGACAATCTTGCTGCAAATGGGTATGACCTTCGTCCTGAAGTCCGTGTTCAAGGCTGGGAAAATTACTTCAACAGGCTTCGAGGACCGGTGTATGACAAATTGGTCAAGGAATTCTGGAAACACGCTGACTGCGATGACACTCAGGTGGTCTCCCACATTGCTGGAAGGAGGATCATAATTACTGAGAAGTCATTCGTGAATCTGCTGGGTGCAGAGACTGCACATGGGTATCGATTCCAACTCACTGAATCGAAGCTGAAACCCAAAACGAAGGATGAGACCAACAAGGCCCTGTACACCACATACAAACCGGGCAAGACTGATTACAAGGTGGTGGATCTTCATCCCAAGCTCAGAATCTGGCACAAGATTCTGCTGCACTGTATCAACCAGAGGCCAAAGGGCAGTTCCCCAGATTACATCAACTTCAGCCAGAAGGCGATGTTGTTTTTCATCCAAGACAAGCAGAAGATCTGCCTCCCCTTCTTCCTGTTCTCTTGCTTGAAGGAGTGTATCAAGAAGTCCAGAACTACTTCCTCCATCAAGTCAGCAATCAAGTATATCCCTTTTGGGAGATTGCTATCAGATCTCTTCATTGAGAGCAACCTTGTGCAAGACCTGGTCAATGCTGGATGCATAGAGGATCTGACCACCATTGTCAGCGATGTCTTCACTGCCAATTCTCTGAAGAAGATGGGTTTGGTCCAGAAGAAAATCGCCCCAGCTCATGAAGATACATCTACTGAAATCAGACAGAGAAGGGTGCCTCTGAATGACTATCCTCTGTGGACACAGGCAGACAACCATGAAGCTATTAGGTGCTATGTTGAAGACCTAAGGGCTCAAGGCTTTGAAATTGATTTAGAGGAATTCTTCAGAAGACTGCCGCCAGCTCAAGAGTTTGACTCTCCTCCCAAGAGGAAAGCTCAAAGAAAGATGATCTTAGAAGAATCCTCTGAGGAATCTGATGTCCCTCTGACGAAGAAGAAGAAGGCTGACCAGCCAAAGAGGAAACATGATGGTCCTTCTCCTCCCAAGAAGAAGAAGAAACAAGTCAGACTTGTGGTGAAGCCTACCAGGGTGGAACCAGCTGCTCAAGTGGTCAGAAGGATTGAAACTCCTTCCAGAGTGACTCGGTCATCAGTGCGATCATCAAGTAAGTCTGTTGTTGATTCTGATGATGATTTGAATACATTTGATGCACTCCCCATCTCTGCTATGCTCAAACGATCCACAAACCCACTCACTCCCATTCCTGAATCCCAACCAGCTGCACAAGCCACTTCTCCACCCCACTCACCACGGTCTTCATTTTTCCAACCTTCTCCAAATGAAGCACCTCTCTGGAACATGCTTCAGAACCAACCATCTAGACAGGATGAACCAACCTCTCCCATTACCATCCAATACAACCCATTAATTTCTGAATCCATCATCCCTGACCAACCAGTTCTTAATCAAACAGAACCTGAACCCAGAACTTCTGATCACTCTGTCCCCAGAGCATCATAACGTCTGGTTGCCAGAACCACTGATACAGAATCTTCCAGTGTCTATACCCCTGTATCATTCCCAATCAATGTTGCTGACTCCTCCCCTTCCAACAACTCTGAATCCATTCGAAAATTCATGGAGGTTAGAAAAGAAAAGGTGTCTACCCTAGAAGAGTATTACCTTACTGTACCAAGCCCTAGGAGATATCCTGGCCCTAGACCTGAACGTCTAGTTGACCCAGATGAACCTATCTTGGCCAATCCTTTAAATGAGGCAGATCCTTTGGCTCAACAGGCTCAACCTGACCCTGTCCAACAAGAGCCAGTTCAACCAGACCCAGAACAATCTGTGTCTAACCACTCTTCGGTTAGATCACCCAATCCTCTGGTTGACACTTCTGAACCACACCTTGGAGCCTCTGAACCTCATGTCCAAACCTTTGACATTGGCTCTCCCCAAGGTGCCTCTGAAGCTAACAGCAGCAATCACCCAACCTCTCCAGAAACCAACCTCTCAATCGTTCCCTACAGTTCCCTCAGACCCATCTCTCTCTCTGAGTGCATCAATGTTTTCAATCGTGAAGCTTCTTTGATGCTACGAAACGTCCAAGGTCAGACTGACCTGAGTGAGAATGCTGAGTCTGTGGCTGAAAAGTGGAATAGTCTGAGCACTTGGCTAGTAGCTCAGGTTCCAGTTATGATGCAGCATCTGACTGCGGAAAGGGATCAGAGGATCGAGGCTGCAAAGCAGAGGTTTGCAAGAAGGGTGGCTCTTCATGAACAACAACAGAGACATAAGCTCCTTGAAGAGGCCAGAAGAAAGCAAGAGCAAGCAGAAGAAGCTGCACGTCAAGCAGCAGCTCAAGCTGAACAAGCAAGATTAGAGGCAGAAAGACTTGAGGCTGAAGCTGAAGCCCTTAGATGCCAAGCACTTGCACCAGTAGTTTTTACTCTTGTTGCTTCTGCTTCCATTCAAGCTCATCAAGCTGCTCAGAATGTTCCTTCCAGCTCTACATAGTCAAGCTCGTCCAGACTCGACATCATGGAACAACGTCTTGATACTCATGAGTCTATGCTGATAGACATGAAGCAAATGATGATGGAACTTCTGCGTCGATCTGATAACCCCTAGTCTTAGGATCTCTTCGTTTTCCTTCTTAACTTAGTTTTATTTCAACTTCTTTTTATTTTTTTTGTTACTCTAGTTATTCTGCTTTGTTAGTTACTGTTTATCTTTGCATATATATATCTATATTTGTCACATGTGTTTGCAAAATTTTCTTTATTCATAATCATTATGCTTTTACATCATATATTCTCTTTTTTCCTAAAGTCTAGAATGGAGGATCCTTCCTCATTCTTCTGCAATCTTGGCGCTGCTCTGACCTCTCTTTCTCCAGACGATCCAGTGAATACTGGATGTTGTTGAGATTGACGATCTGCTCATTCCTCTCCAGAACCTCTTCTGTTGTCTTGAGCTTCTTTTCCATGATTTCCTTCTCTTCCAGCAGCTTCAGTTCAAGCTGGCTGAGTTATTGCACTTCCTCCACGAAGGCAAGGAATTCTTTTAAGTCACTCTTCAACTCTGGACGCAGGTCCTCTTCTAGTAGTGTTCTTGTCAGCTCTGACATGGTTTTTGTACCCTCTGGATGCCTTATGTTCAGGAACAAGTCCTCCTCAAAGGCCTTCCTTCTGCGCTCTTCAAGTGCTCCCTTGTATGATGCCATTTTTTTAAAAATTGATCGAGTTGTGAAGCTTACCCTTTTTCTCCATCGCTTTATATAGGCTTCACTTTCTCTCTGAAAGTTAATGCTCCTACAGTTTCTCGAGGTTAAGTTCTTGGTAACTGACCCTTTTCTTTACTCCCCTGGCCGGTGGTAAACGTTCTTCTTCTGCATTAACTCTTCTCTTTAATTCGCCCCACTCTGACTCATGCATCGTTTTAATTTTCTTAAAACTTAGACCTTCTCTAAGGGGGAGTACCTTGTACTTCAAGCTAAGTTTTTCACACCCCAAGCTTTTTGCTTATGACAAAAAGGGAGAGTAACCCAGTTTTTGATGTGTAAGATGTGTTAGTGTGATTTATTTTTTTCTTTTGGATAATTTAAGAGTTCCACCTTTATGACCATAGATGTGTCACTGGGCAAATACAATGAATACATTTCACTTCTTCTGAAGTGATATTAGTTTGACTCTGACCCAAGACTCTGATACCTTGTCCGTTGACTCTGATTACTTATGCGCTCTGATTATTCTATTTCATCTATGTCATAAGTTTTTCACTCTGAACTCTTATATTATTTAGCTCAGAATCTAGACTTTTCTAACGTTTTCATCAAGTATTAGATTCAGGGAGAGCTAAGCTCAGAATCAAGCAGTGACTTGAATTCAAAATGAGTAAGATAAACTATTCACATCAGGATAAGTCTTTCTCTATATCCCTAAACTCTGAGTGAATTCAGTTTATTGTTTAAGAATTGTTCATCAAAAATCTTAGTTTTGTCATCATCAAAAAGGGGGAGATTGTAAGATCAAGTTTTGATCTAGTAGTACAACTCTAGGTTTTGATGATTACAAGTTAACATTTGAGTATGAACAATTATGGTACTCTAACGTGTTTTTCTGAGTGTGCTATTTACAGGCTCTGACCTCAATTCAATCCCATACAAATCAGAAGCAATGTGCATAAAGAGTGGCCCAAGCAACGCTTTCGCAACATCTATGTTCACTATGAACAGTAGAAATGCTTCAGAAGATCTGAAGTTATACAAGCTCTGATAAGGACTCAGTCACTAGAAGTTCTGAAGATCCAGAAGTTCTGACAACCAAGAAACTCTGAAGGTTCAGATGTTCTGATGGTGTAGAAGACTCTGATGATCCAGAAGCTGAACAGTGGAAACTCTGATGTCCAGAAGCAAGAAACTCTGAAGACCATGTACTTCCCTCTGAGTTCAGAATCAGAAGATACAACGGTCAGAGGATCTGTGCTTTCCCTCTGACTCTGATCAACCGGCTTCACAAGTTCCAACATGAAGCATTCCCCTGATCAGAAGTCTCCTAGGTTTAAAGGTCAAGTCGCTATCCAAGTACAAAAGCAACTGTACCATCCTGACGACCTACCTAAACATCGTTATGTGTTTTTGATGATTGAATTGCATTAGAGATTCGATAACATGCTATGTATATACCTTAGGGTAGGCAATACGAAACTTATATGTATATATACAACATATATATATACCCTCCTATTGTTCACATGTTGCTTGTATTATCTATTATATTCTGTGAGTTGACCATCGCGCCTTGGCTTTGTGTTCATGTTTGTGTTTGGGCGGTCGGCCTGCTGCCAGACGTTCAACAGTTGATTCGTGATGGTTCGTTGTTCGGGGAGGACCCGGGGCGAAATGACTACTACTGAGCCTTCGACGTGGACCTGGACTTCATGCAGAATCAGATGAGGGTCGATGTTAGGGGTGTAGTATATCGGTGTCATTGTCATAGCTCTGATTGTCATTTCTTATTTTGGGGCAGGGTAGGTTCCCGACTATTAGCTTTTTGTGTGGTTCTCTTCCATGAGGATCACAGATAGTTTGTCGGACATAGGAGGTCTTTTGGAGGCCGTATTGGGCTGACTTACTTTCTTGGAGGACTGTATTTATAAGGTTATGACTTTGACTATGGGTCGCACTTATTTTCCTGCGGGCACCACTTTCAGTTACTTTCCGTCACTTGAGGACACTCGTGACGTATTTTTTAGTTGCAGCGAGGGCTGTACTTATATTGTATGTTAGTCGCTGTTAATCGCGATTGGGTTGAGTCTTTAATTCGACAAGTCTTTTTATTTAAACAAATCAATATATATATATATATATATATATATATATATATATACCTGGTTTTCCGCTTTATTTGATTTTTGGTTACTAAAGTGACGCCACCGAAATCGGGGTGTTACATTGTGGTATCAGAGCTTGTCGAGTCTTTCGGGAGTCTTTGGGGAATAGGTCTTCTGTGCTAGGTTGTGTGACTCTGCAAAGAGTAAAAATTGATTTTCTGCCAAGCAATTTTTCGCTTAGAATTGATTGAAGTTATTGCTTAATCATATTGTATAGTTATGGTAAATGCTATCTTATGATTAGTACTAACTGTTTGTTTAACTAAACAGAACATGGTGAACTCTAACCAACTTGCTGAGATGGTTGCCACTTTGGTCCAAGCAATGACTGTACATACGAATGACAATGCACATGGGCGTGCTACTGAGGATGCACGCGAGCTACACTGGCTTCAGAGAGAAGCAGCCCTAGACCAGAACAGGGGATTGAATGATTTCAGAAGGCAGGATCCACCCAAGTTCACAGGTGGGACTGACCCGGATAAAGCGGATCTTTGGATCCAAGAGATTGAGAAGATTTTTGGTGTGCTGCAAACTGCTGAAGGAGCCAAGGTGGGCATGGCGACTTTCTGTTGTTAGGAGATGCTGAGTATTGGTGGAGGGGCGCCAGAGGAATCATGGAAGCAAACAATGAAGAGGTGAACTGGAACTCTTTCCGTGCTGCATTTCTAGAGAAGTACTTTCCAACTAGCGCTCGAGACGAGCGGGAGGCACAATTTCTGACCATTTGTCAAGGGAGCATGACCATACTTGAGTATGCTTCCAAAGTGGAATCATTGGCTAAGCACTTCCAGTTTTTCAACAACCATGTTGATGAACGCTACATGAGTAAGCGGTTTCTGAATGGGCTGAGAGAAGATATCTAGGATTCAGTGAGGCCGTTGGGGATTATGCGATTTCAAGCTTTGGTTGAGAAGGCCACAGAGGTGGAGCTGATGAAAAATAGAAGGATGAATAGAACAAGAACTGGGGGACCGATGAGGTCGAGCTCCCAAGACAACCTGGGAAAAGGAAAGTTTCAGATAAAGAAGCCTTATCAGCGCCCTATGGGGGAAGGTTTTGCCCCAGGACAGTACAAATCGATGACCATTGCTACTGGAGGTGCAGGGAATCAAGCCGGCAACAAAAATGTGACATGTTTCCGGTGTGGGAAGACTAGGCATTTTGCTGACAAGTGCTCAACAACTGGACCAAGATGCTTTAATTGCAACCGAGTGGGGCATCTAGCCGTGGATTGTAAGGCGCCCAAGAGGAAGCGATCTGTTAACATTGCAAGGGGAAAGCACCCGGCTGCTAGAGGAAGGGTTTACACCATGGACGGTGAGGGAGCTGAGGGGTTTGCCAGAGGAGAGCGCAAGAACGATGGTAACCTTCTAACCATTCTTTCTCATTCTAGTATAATACGCTCCATTAATCTCGTAGCGCATGCAACACGCCTATCTTACTTATATTGTTTGAGCTTTGACCTTATAGTTATTACACCTATTAAGACTTTATTTGATGGTTGCTCGTGTTTAAACTATAGAGGTACACGAGGTTTAGAATAGCACGCTAAGCCTAGAAAGTAGTTTTGCACCGATGCGTTTATAAGGAAGCTAGTAGCTGAAGAACGAATCTCAGAGAGATTCCTTATGGGTAGTATACGTGTTATGTTGAGGGTGCGTAGTTCCGTAGCGGGACTGTTAAGGATTGGATGTCGGGACAATTGTGACTATTGGATGATAGGAACTCATTGACTGTTCCAGTGGGTTTTTCTAAATCCCCACCTTCGATGTATTAGACCTGATCAACTTAATACTGAGGGGGTGATATTTGGAATCACAGCTGGCTATAGACTTTGAATGAAGATTAGTTGAGTTTGGGAGGAAAAGTTCTCACTAAGTATTAGTTTTCTTGCGAAGGAGTTATAGTTTTATAAAATGGATATTCATTTAAGAAGTATTGAAGAATTAAAGGACATTAGAGGTCCAAACTTTGTGAAGGCTTAGGTTAAGTCTATGAATTCTTGTCTAAAAGTGCGTAGGACTCGAAGTTTGTCAGAATTTGATTGAGAGATTAAGAAGTTGATTGACGAGATGGTGATCAAGTTGCAGAAAGGAAAGTGTTAGTATTAAGGTGAATACTTGAGGTTTTCATATTTGGACATGTTGCTTAAAGTCTAAGAGTGAATGGAACTTTGTTATGGATTTTGATGATGCATACTAGGGTTAACAAGTGAATTTTACTAAGTTGAATGAGAATCCTAGGGCTAAGTTGACCTAGTGAGCTGAGATTCATGTACGCATAAGAGATTTAGTGGTGTTAGCGGTTACGATAACAGTTAAATCTCGGAAGGTTGAAGGATCGGATGATAAAATGACTAGTTAAGTCCATGGGGGTATAGTTATGATTTGATCTTCTAGGGGATGAGTCCCGATTTGTGCGAAGTGTTAGGGATTTCAGTAAATGTAAATTGGTTTGAGTAAGGAAAATTTTAAGGAAGGAAATGACAATAATGGATTGTTAGATATTAAGATGATGATTAGCTTATCAGTTGTTTATGAATTGATGTTAAAGGGAACGAGTCTAGTGATGCACAAGGTATTAAGGCTCAAGTCGAGTTTTAATTTGAATGGTGACTAAGTAGAAGATTGATTTCATTGTGCAAATGAGGATAGTTACGAAGTTGGAAGTGACGTTAATGGACTAGTAGATTCCAAGTGAATAGTTCGTCTAGGAGTTATCAAGCGATCGAGTTGAGTTTTGGATCTTGAGTGCAGATCAGAAGGACAGGTTGAACATTCACTTTGAAATGGTAGCGTTGTACCGAGTTTAAGAAGAATTTCGGACAACCGAAGGTAAAGAAGCAAGTGGTTAAGATTGTGCGACTGCACGGAGTGCCAACTAGTATTATTTCAAACAGAGACCCAACACAAGTGGTCGACCCGGACAACATAGAGCTAAAATATGATATGTCTTTTGAGATGCCACTTGTTAGCAGTGGGATTAGAATAGTGAAACAATCAAGGGGAAAGCAGATTGCTTTAGTGAATGTTATTTGGAACAAAGACACGGGCAGTGCTACATGGGAGTTAGAAGAGAAGATCAAGGAACAGTATCCAGGACTCTTCAATGAACCCTAAGTTTCGAGGACGAAACTTTCTTTTTGGAGGGTAGTATTGTGAGACCCAAAATTTCAGTTATAGAATTAATTAATTAAATTCCTATCCATGATTAGGGTTTGATGTATCGTGGAGGGAAACCTGAACAAGTGTTTACCGAATGGAATAAATTATGAAGGAGAAAGTTCAGGAAAAGACTAAGAATAGTACTCCCTCCGGTCCTATTTATAAGTAGCAAAAAAAAAATTCACATAGTTTAAGAAATTTAGTTAAACTAGATAAAATGCATTAAATTTGTCTTGAATCAAAATAAACTTCCAAAATTACCCTTTGTTATTAGTATTGGAAAGTGGGAAAGAGAGAGAATAATTAATGAGACACATTTTACAAGTTAGAATTAATAAGGGCATCATTGGAAAAAAATAATTAATATAGCTCAAACTTTCATTTGGTTCTTATAAAAAGGACCAAGATTTTTCTTCTCTTTCATGCTTATAAATAGGACCGGAGGGAGTATTAAAATCGATATAAGTTATAACGCGAGTCTTATTCGCTTACGCCTATGGCAAGAGCGTTAGTAAACGATTAATTTACTCTTAAATCACAATAGGAACTAATTCAAAAAATCTTCAGAGGAATGTTAGAACTTCTCTTAATCCTTTCCATGACAAGCGTTTCGATACGACACCCTGGAATGTACGAACGTCCGATTCCAATTCTCGGAAGTTTGCCGAAACTGAATCTCTGATAGCTCAAGAACCTTAAAATAATCTGTCGATGAAGACTTTTTCTATTCTGATACCCATTTCTTTCGATGTTTCTAATCTTTCTTCAGAAAGAAGTTTTCTCATCCGACATCACTTGCAAAAAGTAGTTTTTCGGGTAAAATAGATTTACACCGACTTTGGATCGTTTGCCTTAATTCTGAGAAACCTGTTTCAAGTTTTGGAATTATTTCGCCAGAATCTATCTTAGAATTCACAGAGGAACGCGCAGGAAAAAATCGGAATCGTGAAATTTTCATTTTCTCGCGTTTTACATCTTCTATAAATAGCTTGAAAATCAAAAACTCAAACCCATAACCCCATTGTTGGCCGCGAGCTTGGAGGAGAGAAAGGGAGGATAGTTTTTCGCCGATTCTTGTCTGATCGGTGCCCCGTTCGTTGCTACGCGTAGGCCTCGAGGTACTGATGCTTTTCCTTACCTCTGATCGTAAATTATGTTGCTTTTCTCTATGTCTTTCTGTGCTCAAAGTTTTGAGCTTTTTGTAAAAGTGTCCAAATAACTTGATTTCAGTGTCTAAACTTATTTCCTACATGCCCAAGAGCATGAATATCCGGTTGTTTTCTGCTGAATCTCGCCGAATCGTCGCGGAGCTTCAAATCTGTGAAAATACCCATTTTCTGACCAAAGCTTTGTTCATTGGATTAAAAACTGTCAACTGAGCTTAGTGTCTGTAGGATTAGTTGTTATAAATGTCATTAGGAACACACTCATCAAATTTATTTTTCAAAATTCCGACTTTGAGTTTTCGGACTAAAAACACTGACCAAAATACCCCTGTGTTAGTTTTCAACCCGATAATCTTTCTGAGAGTTTCCCTGGCCTAGATATCGCCTAACAATACCTAGTAATTAAATTAGATCGAAGAAAAAGTTCGGGAAACCCTATTTTAATAGTGGCCGAACTTTATTTGGTATGGTACCGTGTCCAAAAATATTTTTTGGGTCTGTATGACCTGAGTTATAGCGTAGCTCTCTCCGTTGTCGATATTTTGGCTTTGGTTTCGTGTCATTCCGAGTTCTGTAGCTCGAATTATGCACGTTTTAGCGAATAAAGTGTTTTTGTACAAAACTTGAATCGAGTCAAAACTCATCCATTCGGGGAAAGCCCTTCCATTCGTGCTTAAATGTTGTACTCTGCAGCTTCTTGGGCTTTGTCTAATGATAGTTAGTATTGTTTCGATTGTACCGACTTATTTTGATTGATTCTTGCTTTGCTTACTCTAAGGTTCGTTTGTGGAAACCTTGGACTTGACTGTGCAAGCTTGTGAGTGTGACTTACACTGTGATTCTGGAAGAACTAGAGGTGAGGGCAACTTACTTGCTAGCTAATGTTTTGTAGGCGTCGAAGACCAGATGTTCCAGAAGGAACGGTCCTGAAGTAGAAGACTCAAGTTCTCAAGACCTGCAAGAAGTTGGCTCTGAAGACCCAAGCCATTCTAGCTCTGGCGTTCAGAAGTTCTAAGGAACTTGTCCAGAAGCAGAAATTGCAAGGTTAGAGGATCCAAGCTTCCGTCTGACTCTGATCAGAAGCTTCACCAACGTCCATCTGAAGCACTCCAGATCATAAGTTAGCGGGTGAAAGGACAGGTCGCTGTCATAGTACACATCGTACTGTCATTGCCTGTCCGCCACCTACCTCGTTCAGCCTAGCAGTCTGATATTACAAGATTGCCACTCCAACAGGAAAAACCCTAGCAGCGGCTACACCAATTGCCTTGGAGTATATAAGGGCTGAAGATAGAAGAAAGAAGCTAAGAAACTTTGCTGATATTCTTGAATTCATTCTAACCGATCTCTTAGCAATATTTCTTCATTGTTCTTAAACATCTGAGTTTACCATTAGCTTTTCAGAAGTATTTCTTGTAAACCCAAAACCTTTTACAAACACTTTGTAAAGTTCCTTAAGAGACAAAGTTTGGTCGGATCTTGAGAGGACTGAATAGAGTTTGGTTCAGTGTTTAGCTAGTCTTGAGAGGATCGCTAGATCAGCTTCTTGAGAGTATACTAGTGAGAAAATCAGTGTACTGTTAGTCACTTAGCAGGTTGCAAGTGCAGTTGTTACATTCATTGATTTTAGTGGATTGCCTTCATCAGAAGAAGGAAGAAATCACCTTCACGGGTGGACTGGATTAACTTGAGCTTTTATCTAAAGTGAACCAGGATAAAATACTTGTGTGCTCTACTTCATATTCTTCAGCACCTAGTTCTTATCTTTAAGTTTGTCAAAACTTCAAAAGGGAAAACTTTTGTTTAAAACCTCTATTCAAACCCCCCCTCCCCCTTTCAAGTGTTTTTCGCACCATCAATTGGCATCAGAGCTCCAGTTCTGACTTATACACTTAACAGTGATCAGTGATCCAGAACCTAGTGTGAAAAAAAACGATGGCCCAAGTCAATACTTCCGCTGACAACAACAACAACAACCAACTCAGAGCACCAGTCTTTGATGGTGAAAAGTTTGAGTACTAGAAAGATAGAATCGAAAGTTATTTCCTTGGCACTGACACAGATCTCTGGGATATGGTCATGGAAGGCTATACTGATCCAGTAGATGCTTCAGGAGTGAAGATCCCCCGTACTGAAATGACTGACGCTCAGAAGAAGCGTTTCAAGGATCATAACAAGGCGAAGTCCATGCTGCTCAGTTCAATATCATATATTGAATATGAGAAGATCTCTGACAAAGAAACAACAAAATCCATCTATGAGTCCTTGGTCATGACGCACAAAGGAAATGAAGAAGTCAAGGAGACTAAGGCTCTTGCTCTCATAAAACAATATGAGCAGTTTAAGATGGAATTTGGTGAAACCATTGAGGAGATGTACTCAAGGTTTCAAACTCTGATTGCTGGAATCTGAGTGCTAAAAAAGAGCTACTCTACTGGTGATCATGTCAAAAAGATCATCAGAAGCTTGCCTAAGGAGTGGATGACTTTTGTCACTGCACTGAAACTTTCCCGGAATCTGAACTCCTTGAAGCTAGAAGAGCTTGTGAGTCATCTCAGAAGCCATGAGATTGAACTCAAAGAGCACAAGCCTCAAAGGAAAGACAAATCTATTGCTCTTAAGTCAAAATCTGACAAGGCGAAAGCCTATCAGGTAGAAGAGGAAGACTCCTCTGAAGAATTATCAGATGCGTCTGGTGATGAAGAGCTATCTCTTCTCACAAAGAGATTGAGCAAGCTCTGGAAGAACAGACAAAGCAAGGGCAAAGGACCGAGGAAAAGTAAAGGAAGATTTGAATCTTCATCTGGTCAGAAGAAGTCCTCTGGGAAGGAAGTCACCTGCTTCGAGTGCAAGGAATCTGGGCACTACAAGAGTGATTGTCCCAAGCTAAAGAAAGACAAGAGACCAAGAAACGTCTTCAAGAAGAAAGCTCTTGTGACATTTGATGCGACTGACTCTGATGAAGCTGAGTCAGAAGAAGATGAAGCTGTGGAAGCTCTGATGGCTACCACTAGCAGAGATGCTGAAGCACAGGATGATATGATAGCTTCAGAAGATGACTCAGACTCTGAGAATGACGATGAGGTATTCTCTAATTTTTCTCCATCTGAGCTAAGAACTGCATTATCTGAAATAATGGAGAAACATGATGTGCTTCTAAATAAACCTAAAGAGCTTAAAAGAAAATATGCTGTTAAAACTAGTACATCAGAAGTTTATGAGAAGTCAGTCTCTAGACTCATTGAAGAGAACTATTCTCTTAAAAATGACAACTCTGTTCTTCGTGCTAAACATGCCATGCTAGAAGATCAACTTGCATCATCTGATGTTAAGCATGAAACTCTATATGAGAAAGCGTTTCAAAGGTTCCTAGCCAAAGGCATAGACAAAAGTCTTATGGCTTCAATAATCTATGGCATAAGCAGAAATGGGAACAGTGGTCTTGGCTTCTCCCAACCTATGAGAGGTGAGCCATCTGAGCCCAAATGCGAACCTTTGCATAAGCATTTTGTTCCCGCCGGTGCTGTCATTCCAGAAAAGGTTACACCCAAGGTGGTAAAACCCAAGGGAAAATTTAAACTTGGCATGTCTAAATATTATAATCAAGTTCCCTTGTATTATCCTCCTGTTACACCCAAAGTTCCGAGAACTTCTGGGAAAACTAACAAGAAAAGACCCAAGATATGAATACCTAAGACAAAAATTATTCCTGTTGCAGATATCTTATGCAGCTCAGTTAAGACACCTGTCATGGTACCTGGAGAGTGGATGCTCGCGACACATGACAGGCATAAGGTCTATATTCCAAAA
Source organism: Lotus japonicus (assembly GCF_012489685.1). NCBI lineage: Eukaryota > Viridiplantae > Streptophyta > Magnoliopsida > Fabales > Fabaceae > Lotus > Lotus japonicus. The sequence continues at coordinate 4,378,759 of NC_080042.1, forward strand.
ATTGATGCCGCTTAAGTCAGGAGAAGACGTTGGCTTTGGAGGAAACCAGAAGGGAAAGATCATTGGAAAAGGTTCCATAGGAGATGGAAAAACTCCAGTTATTAATGATGTACTTCTGGTGGAAGGGTTATTGCATAACTTGCTCTCCATAAGCCAAATAGCTGACAAAGGTTATGATGAGATCTTCAATCAAACCGGCTGTAAAGCTGTCAGTCAAACTGTAAGACCCTAGACTTACTTATGTAATGCTTAAGTGATAGATTGAATAAAATGAGACTTTTGGCTAAGTTTGAGTTTTGACAGATTACACCTGTCAACTTGTGTGAATTTTTAGAGGGTCTTAACGATCTCATTTGGGAAAACTTCCTTCATGAGCGTTGTAGCCCTTTACGTGTAGAAAATTCTCGAAGTGGAATCAGGTCATTCCGACCTTTGTAGCTCAAGATATTCTAATTTTACCGAGCAGGGTACTGGCTGTAAAGTGCCAGCGAATTTATTAATGTGTTTTTATTTTATATTCCGAATTTGGTTGGGTTTATAATTAAAAATAGTTGGTTTTTAATTATGTTCAGACCTGATTAGGGTTAATTAGTGGGCCATAGGTTTAAGTGGTTTGGGCTTAAAAAGGTAAAAGCCAAACCCTAGCCCACAAGTTGGATTGCATGGGGTTTTAGTCAAGGGCGGAAAACCCTATTTTCTTCACAAATCAGAAAACCGAAGTTGCACCCCATCTCTTCACGTGAAAAACCAGAGAGAGAACAGAGAGAGAACTCGAGAGAGCAAGGGGGGAGGCCGCCGTTCAAGCCGCCACCACCGCCGGGACGCCGTCGCGCGCGCGAAAGAGAGCTTTGCGAGAGGGAGAGAGAAATCGCGAGGGAAAAGGAAGGTAAAGGGGACTTGGACAGCTAGAGATTGTTCTTCCAAACTTCATTCTTGTTGGTTGTACGGTGTGTCCCCACGTGATTTGGTTGACTGCGGTCACCTTGTGATTTTGTGGGTTGTACGGTGTGTCCCCACGTGATTGAGGGTTGTACGGTGTGTCCCCTCCGAGAATTGTTCATCTGCGGATGATCGTGATTATGACCATTGGTGTTGAGGTGGTTGTGTGAATGGTGAGGTCGCTAGCCTAACTGAACTTAGGTGACTGACTGAGATATAACTTAAAGATTATGCTTATTATACCCGAGCGCTACTTGTTTATCTATTATCTGTGGGGGAGTAGATGGTCGTGAAGATAACGGCGACGACCCATTCTTGGGAGCTGATACTCCGTGACGGGCAACTATTGGATGACGACTACACTCTTGATGAAGAGGAAGAGGCCAAGGAATAGGTTTGGGTTGAGAGACATCCATTTTCTCCTTGGGTTGAGAGTACCGAGTTCGGGAAGCATTGCACAATTATTTTGTTTTCTGTTGGATATTTTCCTTCCATTCAATGTAATTTACAACAAGGTTTCTTTTGGGATAAATATTTTATACATTTCCGTTGTTTAATGAATTTGAGTTCGCATTGGCTCTAATGTATTCCGCAAGTTAATTTGATATAGTTTTTAAGAGTTTCGCAATATTAGAACTTTTGTCATTTAATTCTAGATTTATAAGTGAATCGACGAAAACTCTTTATGAAAATTGGTTAATTAGTTACTGTGTAACACTCGAGAAATTGAGGCGTTACATTGTGGTATCAGAGCTCCGGTTGAGAAACCAGAGCACTAAGGGTTTTGGGCATACGAGTTTTCGAACTCATTGGTGTTTTGTTTTTTTTTTTGATAAATGTGTTTTCAAAACTTCGCGGTGAGATTGGGTAGACTTGTTTGCTAAGATGTTTGCTTGGCTGTGAGAATGTTTGTGATTAGTATCATTGCCGTGATACTTGAGATTAAGTGTTTGACTCTTTGTCAAGATATTTTGAGGAAGTTGATTTTGGATGAGGGTCATAAGAGTAGATTGAGTATTTATCCGGGAATGACGAAGATGTATCAAGACTTAAAACTTCATTTTTGGTGGCCTAGGATGAAGAAACGAGTAGTCGAGTATGTATCAACGTGTTTGACGTGTCAAAAGGCGAAGGTAGAAGCTAAGGATGAATCTTAGTGGAATGACATATGAAATCCAGAGATGAGATGTCTAGGGTACATAATTTTTTAGGTTGAAGTATTAGAAATGGAATCTTTTGGATAGGACCTCAATTTATATGGCTACTGGATGATAGGAACTCATTGACCTTTCCAATGATTTTTTTTCTAAATTTCCATCTTCGACATATTAAGCTTAATCGACTTAATATTGAAGGGTGATGATCTTTAGAATTATTGCTGGTGATGGACCATGATAAAAAGGTTGATAGGAATTGATAGATGTTGGTCAAATCTGAGAGATGAGTTTGTTAGGTGTTTGATCCCTTTGTGAAGAAGTCGTAGTGCTAAGAAATGAATATTCATCTAAAAAGTGTTGAAGAGTTAGAGGACATTATTGGTGCGAACTCGGTGAAGGTTTAGATTTTAAGTCCATAAATTCTTGTCCTAATTTTGTAGGACTTAAAGTTTGTTAGAATTTGATTGAGAGATTAAGAAGTTGATTGGTGTCTTAGTGATAAAGTTAGAGAAAGAAAGTTTTAGCATAAGTTGAATACATGAGAGTGTTGATATGGATTTCAGAGAAATGTGCTAGGATTACTAAGTGAGGTTGACTAAGCTGGATTAAAACCTTAGGGGTTACGATTGTCCTTGAGAGTTGAGAGACAGGTATGAATAAGAGATTTAATGGTTTAAGTTGTGACGATAGCAGTTGAACCTTTGAAGATTAAAATCTAGGGAGCAAAAGTTGGGCTGAGTCCCTTGAGGCACAATTTATGGTTTGATCTTGAAGGGAATGAATTATGAGTTATGCAGAGATTTCAGACTTAAAATAGACTATAATTTGACTTGTAGATAAGTGAAAGATTGATTTAAGGTCTGAATGAGGATAGTTTTGAAACAAGAGATGACGTATGGATTGTTAGGTATTGAGATGATGACTAGCTTATAAACGGTTGATCAATTGGACTTGGATTTGGCACCTAGTGCCCTAGTACGAGTGGGATATCTAGGTCTATCTGAAGATGATTGCTAGATATCTAAGGGTTGTTGTTGCCTTGTATGTCACCCTTGAGGTGAACTTGCATGACGTCTCCCAGGTTTTGGGATGCGTGCTGACACTACTTGTAAGATCGTAGAAAAGTGAGGGATTGAAAGGATGTTTTAATTAAGGGTCGTCGCTTACCAAAGATTGAGATTGGAATGGACGCTCCAAGTGGGACACACATGACAACATCGAGACTTTGTGTCAGAATTGGTAAAGTAAATAATAATTGGTATTATCTCATTTTGTGAATGGTTTGTGATTTATGTGTGTAATATGATTTGGTGTGCTGAATGCTCATTATTGAGTCACAGAGGCGGGGAAGAACACTGACCGAGTCAATGTCTTCCTTACTTTTTTGTGGTGTTTTGTGTGACTGTGTTACACTCTCGATTTTGTTTTTCCGTACTTAGCAAAGATGGTGGATGGAACCATTGGCTAAGAAAGGATGGCGGATGGAGCCAGTGAACGGAGTGCATCGATGAAGATGGTGGATGGAACCATCAAAGTCGATGAGATGGTGGATGGAACCATCAAGGTCGATGAGATGGTGGATGGAACCATCTGTGAAGCAGGAATGGTGGATGGAACCCTTGGTCAGACTGAGATGGTGGATGGAACCATCAGGAAAGACGGGATTGGTGGATGGAACCAACGATCGTATATGGTGGATGGAACCATAGATCGAACAAACCAGATGGTGGATGGAACCGTCGAATGGACTAGGTGGTGGATGGAACTACCGAACGAGTGAATTGGTGGATGGAACCTTTGAGCTCGGTGTCCGGAAAGTTTGTTCTCACGTATCTGAGCTGTTGATGTTGCATCTGGATCACCTGGGCGGGACGCCGACCAACGTGTACCGGCATGAGCATAACACCTGTTTGACTTAGACTTTTGTTGTTTTGTGTGACTGTAGTGCGGCAGTTTGGGTCATGTTCTAACGGAAGAGTTCTGTGAGGTTCTACGACGGGTGTCTAGGTTATAGACAGTGAAATGAGAGTGACTTGAACATCCTTACCAAATATTTTTCCTGATTGCCATCTTTTGGATATTGAGCCTGATCAACTTGATATTGGAAAATGGTGATCGGAATGATAGTTGGTGTTGGACTATGAAAGGAACGTTAAGGAGAGACGGATTCTTTTTGTGAGAATGATGTGGAACTAGACCATTAGAGATGTCACGTGAAGACCAGAAAGATGATAACCTATGCGTCGAGACGACTGGGAAATTTGTAGGGAATATCAGAGTGCGCAATGGAAGCGTGATATGTCTTCCTATAGTAGTTTCGAGGACGAAACTATTTTTAAGGAGGGTGGTATTGTAAGACCCTAGACTTACTAATGTAATGCTTAAGTGATAGATTGAATAAAATGAGACTTTTGACTAAGTTTGAGTTTTGACAGATTACGCCTGTCAACTTGTGTGAATTTTTAGAGGGTCTTAACGATCTCATTTGGGAAAACTTCCTTCACTAGCGTTGTAGCCCTTTACGTGTAGAAAATTCTCGAAGTGGAATCAGGTCATTCCGACCTTTGTAGCTCGAGATATTCGAATTTTATCGAGCAGGGTACTGGCTGTAAAGTGCCAGCGAATTTATTAATGTGTTTTTATTTTTTATTCCGAATTTGGTTGGGTTTATAATTAAAAATAGTTGGGTTTTAATTATGTTCAGACCTGATTAGGGTTAATTAGTGGGCCATAGGTTTAAGTGGTTTGGGCTTAAAAAGGTAAAAGCCAAACCCTAGCCCACAAGTTGGATTGCATGGGGTTTTAGTCAAGGGGGGAAAACCCTATTTTCTTCACAAATCAGAAAATAGAAGTTGCACCCCATCTCTTCACGTGAAAAACCAGAGAGAGAACAGAGAGAGAACTCGAGAGAGCAAGGGGGGAGGCCGCCGTTCAAGCCACCACCACCGCCAGGACGCCGTCGCGCGCGCGAGAGAGAGCTTTGCGAGAGGGAGACATAAATCGTGAGGCAGAAGGAAGGTGAAGGGGACTTGGACAACAAGAGATTGTTCTTCCAAACTTCATTCTCTTCTCTTTTCAGATCAAGAATCAAGGTAAGGGCTGGTCCTAGGATTGAGTAGGTTGTTAGGGAATTGTTGCCATGATTTGTTGTGAAAAGTTTTGTTGTTGGAGGGTTTTGCATGAGGGTTTGGTTATGGGATAACTTGCTGGATTTTTATGATCATGATGCTTGCTGGATTTTTCCATGAGATACCATGTGTTATTGTTTTACTATTTGCTATTCTTGCCTTAGACCTTGATGCTTTGTGAAGATCCCATGCAATACTTGCTAAGTTTGGCATGAAATTATTTTGTCCAACGTGATGATTGAGATGCGTTAGGTTCTGAAACCTTTTCCTAGGGTGATTCCACATGAATATATGACGTTTTGTTGCTGGAAAATGGCTTTCAAACTTTGCACTTGCATCTTCAAAATTTTAATTTAGGGCAGAAGTGACCCTTCCAGTTTTCTGTACTGGACAGCAGACTTCATGGCCCGATATCACCTATTTCTGGTCTTCAGATAAAAACGTGATAAAATAGGAAGTTATAGATCTTCGAATTAGCTTTCTAGGCGTATAAAGAACAAAATTTTTGGTTTAGTAATGAGGCCTGGAGATCGGTTTTAGTGACTGACACGCCTGCTGTTTTCCCTGTACCGGACAGCGAGCTTCAGAGCCTAATATCACCAAGTTCTTTGTTTCAAAAGAAAACGTGTTAAACTAGAAAGTCGTATATTTTCGAAATAGGTTTCCAGGAATGTATAGTATGTCATATTCGGTTGAGAATTGAGTTCGGGAGATCGTTTTTAGTGATCGCTGTTCCTGCTGTTTTTTTTAGAAAATGAATATGACACTTGTTTTCAGAAAACTTGAATCTACTGGTTTTTGGGTTGGATGTTTTTCTGAATTTGGAATATCTAATTTACTTGTATGGTATTGATGTATTTTGTTACTGGCTGGATTATTCTGTAAAAAGGGTCGCTCATCTAGCTGTAATTCCCGATGTGTTTGTGATCGCTTTATTTTTATATTGATGCGATGAATGTGATTGTATAAAGAGAAAATTAAGACTCTAGGTTTGACTATAGAGCCTTAAGAACAAAGAGAAAGAGAATTAATAATGTTGTGACTCGCTTGCAAGTAAAATTAATTAGCGGACATAGGTCTAGGTGAGACTATGTACCATGAGAACGATGGTGCCGTTAGAGACAAACAGTTACTTGCACGCGAGGGTGTTTGTGGGTTGTACGGTGTGTCCCCACGTGATTTGGTTGACTGCGGTCACCTTGTGATTTTGTGGGTTGTACGGTGTGTCCCCACGTGATTGAGGGTTGTACGGTGTGTCCCCTCCGAGAATTGTTCATCTGCGGATGATCGTGATTATGGCCATTGGTGTTGAGGTGGTTGTGTGAATGGTGAGGTCGCTAGCCTAACTGAACTTAGGTGACTGACTGAGATATAACTTAAAGATTATGCATATTATACCTTGCTATTTATGAGAGTACATGTATATGTGAATGTTTCTCCCATGAAAATCAAATATAAAAACTTGCCACTTTATAAACTATGCACTCACAACTATGAAGAGCAAGCTCAATCTCTTCCCGTGCCCTCCGCTTGACCAAGAGAAGCGTCACCCCGGGAATCTACGCATCAATAATGGGTAACAAAAGAGATTAGGCCAAACCCCCAATTTATGAGACTTAGGGTTTTACAGGAAATCATGAAAATAACACAAACACTTGATTTCCTACTATGCTATGATAATACCCACTACTAATTCATGCCATAAAAACAGATTTCTTAATCTTTGAGTTGAAAATTTTACCTCAATGAATTCTAAATAGCACTACCCAAAAGATGAGAAGAGTCCCAAATACCCACTTTCACAGTTACAAATACTGTGAGTAAGAGAGCTTGAGTGAAGAAATGATGGAGGAAATATGAAGTGAAATTGGAGAGTGAAATCAAAGTGGAGGAAGGTGCTGGAATAAGAAATTGAGGAATAGAGGATGGAGTCCACCTTTTCTTTTTCTTTCAGGTCTATCTTTGAGAAATTGAGGAATAATGTGATGATAACCCGACTTCAGGTCTATCTTTGAGAATACCGCAGCTCCTCGAAGTTGATCCATCAAATCATCAATTCTAGGCAACAGATACCTATTTTTGACGGTTGCTTTGTTAAGTTGTCGGTAGTCGACACACAATCTAGACCTTCCATCCTTCTTCTTTACCAATAAAACTGGCGCTCCCCAAGGCGAAACGCTTGGACGAATAAATCCTTTCGACAGAAGATCTTCTATCTGAGACTTTAATTCCACTAACTCCGCAGGTGCCATACGATATGGTGCAATCGAAATCGGCCCTGTTCCCGGTACAATGTCAATAGCAAACTCGATGTTGCGTACAGGCGGCAATCCAGGTACATCTTCAGGAAAAACATCAGTGAAGTCTCTCACGATTGGAATACCATTCACATTCGGGTTCCCTTTACCCTCTAGGTTCAGCAATAAAGAATACTCTTGAGATCCTTCGTTCAAAGAAACACTAATATGGTTTGCAGATAGATACTCGAAAAGATCCGAGTCAGGAAATGCCACTCTCTTTCGGTTGCAATCCAAAAGACAATGATAATGAGATAGCCAATCCATTCCTAGGATAACATCTAAGTTCTTGAGAGTTATGCATACTAGGTTAGCATGAAAGACTCTATCTCTATATGTCACCGGACAGTACATGCATGCAGCATTAGCAAGTAGGGTTTTAGCAGGTGTAGTGACAATAAGATCAAAGCTCAAAGCAGTAACACGTAGTTTCAGTCTGGTCACGCACTCCCTAGAAATAAACGAATGTGTTGCACCGGAATCGAAAAGTACAGTTAGGAGATTACCGTCAATCTCGCAATTCCCTCTGATCAGACCATCAACTCCTTCAACCTCTTCACCATCCATGGTGTAAACTCTTGCTTTGGCAGCAGGGCGCTTTCCTCGAGCAGTGTTGACAGACGGTTCAGTCTTGGGTGCCCTACACTGACTGGCAGTGTGTCCAAACTTGTCACAGTTAAAGCACTTAGGCCTTGTAACGCCCCAATTTCTCAAGCGTCAAGTAATTACCAAAATTTCGCAAATAATTTTCGCCGATTCATTTACTCTTCTTTATTTACTGATAAGGGTTCATTTTTCCTTTTTAGAAAACTCTTTATTATCACGTCTCCAGAAAACCTCTTTATCCTAACTCCGGCGAAAGAACAATAAATATAAACAGCGGAATAATAATGATAACTTGAAATAAAGTCATAATCAATGTCGAGCATTAAATAACATCATCGTAAAACAACCGTAGAAAATAATGTCGTGGCCACACCCATGTGAGGAAAAACCCACTGTGAAAGTAATCTGGTTACATAAAATAGCCAATTGCCTCCTCAAGTTTAGCAAAATAAGAAAATAAATAAATAAATGAAGTTCCAAGGACAGATATGCGCTCTCACTGGGACCCCCATGCACTCACTGCCCCTCTTGCCCCGCAGAGTCCTTCTTCAGAACCTCGACCTCGCCACCCCGTGCTTTCTTCCTCGGCCTTGGACCAACCTTCGTGTTGAATATCCAACGGGCACCACCACCATAAGGACGTCGCTTCGTTCCAGCATCCGCGTTCACTGAAGCGACGGACTCTTCACTATCCTCGTGCTTGACCGGTGACACTCGTGATTCTTCATCCTTGGGTTGAAGGAACCTCGCTGGCGGGTATGGCATGTCATAGATCCCTCCCCGAATCATCTGACTCTCCACTATGTTGCCGTCCTCGTCCTCCCCAATGATGCACACATCTCCGACATAGATCTTCCGAATCCCAGAGGTGTCGGTCCCCCAGGCTTCGTCATCGTACTGGTCCTCAAGTTTCATGGTCCACCGATGGACATGTGCCATCGTCGTCGTTCTCGTCATCTACCCCCCCCCCCCAAATAAACACATAGCAAACAAGAAAGGGTCAGGTCAAACAGAAAAACAATAACAAATCACAGTAAGGAACAATATATTTATATATATATATATATATATAACATATCTCTTATGGAAAGTTTCAAGTTAATTAGTCAATGCTAACGGATTCCTCACTTCACACAACCCACCAAAACTCCTTGGCCAATCACGTGCGTCCGCAGAGGCACAATTCTCAGAGGGGGACTCACCGTCCAAGACCTCAATCACGTGGATCCACAGTATCCACAAAACACATCACGTGCGTCCGCAGAGGCACAGTTCTCAAGAAAATCTCCCTCGCGTGCAAGGTACCATCGTTCTCATGGCCCATAGTCCACTCTAGACCTATGTCCATCTCAAATCTCATCATTAAAATTACACTTGCATGCGAGTTATGTCTCATTCTCTTTAAAGTTTGGCTCTATGGTTATCCTAGAGTCTTATTAAATCTTGTCTCAACTATGTTAGCACAATATCACATTCGCAATGAGTAAAGGGAATTACGGCTAGGTGAGAGACCCCTTATTCAATTAATTAATAAACACAATAATTTACTTAAGAAATATCATGAATATAAATCTCATGCATCTCAACACATAATTCATAGCAATTCCATTAATCATAGCATCATGTGAACTTGTTCATAAATCGGAAGGAAGAATTTCACCAAAACCCTTAAAAAGACTCTCAGCCATTTTTTTTTTAAAAGATAGCAGGAACAGCGCTCACTAAAATCGATCTACAGAGCTCGTTTCTCAACCAAAATTTTCGCCGTACACATGTCTGGAAAGCTAATTACAAATCCCACAACTTTCTAGTTTACCACTTTTTCATCTGAAGAACGGAAATAGGTGATATCGGGCCATGAAGTGCGCTGTCCAGTGCAGAAAACTGGCAGGGTCACTTCTGCCCTAAGTTAAAATTTTGGAGATGCAAGTACAAGCTTTCAAAGCCATTTTCCAGCAACTAAAACATTTTATAATCATGTGGAATCATCCATAGAAAAGATTTCAGAACCTAACACATCTCAAACATCATGTTGGACAATTAAGTTTCATGTCAAACTTAGCAAGTATTGCATGGGATCTTCACAAAGCATCAAGAACTAAAGCACGAATAGCATATGGAATAACACATGGCTCATGGAAAATCCAGTAAGAACATGATCATAAGAAGAATCCAGCAAGTTAATCCCAATATCCAACCCTCATGCAAAACCCTCCAACTCAAACCTTTCATATCAAGTCATGGCAAACAATTTCCTAATGAAGCTACCCATCCTAGACCAGCCCTTACCTTGAGGGTGATCTGAATATAGAGGAAGTAAGGTTCAGAAAGTCGACTCCCCTTGCTGTCCAATATTCTCTCCACGCGTTCCTCTTCCTTTCCCTCTCTCGCTCGCGTCGCACTCTCTCTCGCAGTCGCTCCCTCCTCTTCTCTTGCTGGCGGCGGCCGGCGGTGGTTGGGTGGGTGCTGGGGTGGCAGCCGGTGATGGTGAGGAGATGGTGATGATGGCTCTCTGTAGTGTTTGGTGTTTCACGTGTTTTGTTTTCTGTTTTGCACAGTAGGGAAAAAAAGAAATAGGATTTCCCCCCTTTTGTTAGTGTGGCTAGGGTTTTCATAACCATAGCTCCCTCTTTTGCAATCCAAACACACTTGGCCCACTAAGTTTTCTCTTAATCTTCTGATTATGATCTCCTGAGCCCACTAATCAGCCCAATTAACACATTAAACAAGGCTTTAACCCAAAGTTTTAAATTAGAGTTCGCAAGGTCTGGACAGTTGGACCTTTGTCCATTAAATCACGAATATCTGGAGCTACAGACATCGGATTAACGCGAAACCACTTAGAGAATTTTCTTACCTTAAAGGGCTACAACTCCCATGAAGGAAGTTTTCCTAAATGAGGTCGTTAAATTCACACAAGTTGATAGGAAGAAACTGTAACACCCCGATTTCGGTGGCGTCACTTTAGTAACCAAAATAAACTTAATGCGGAAAAACGTGAATATTTTTTTTTTCGATAATAACTAAGACAAGACTGAATTAAATAAAACCCAACAATAACAATAATCAGAACTAATATACAATATATAAACAGCCCCCGCTGTAGTAGTAACCTCGTCACGAGTAAACCTCCAGTGACGGAAAGAAAAGTGTAACGCCCGAAGGCAAAAGGTACAATCCACAAGAAAGGTCAAGTGTCCGCAACACCATCCCTCAAAACTGAGAATAAGCTGGCCCATCGGCCTGAAGCAAGACCTCCTAAGTCCAACCAACTCTCTGTGATTCTCGTAAAGAACCACACAAAAAGCTATAGGTGGGAAACTACCCTGTCCCCAAAGAAAACAAATGATGTTCAGAGCTAAGACTCTACTCCTACACTAATCCCATCTCGAGGAGCTCACACCAGTACTAAAACCTACATGCTAGCATGATCGTCGCCCGAATCTGAATCCAGAACGACCTAGTCTATGTACACCATCCGTCCTCCTCTCGCTACCGCGATACGCTCCAGTTCCCGCATCTCAACCCTAGTTCCTCCCGAAGGATGAACCATCATGAATCAGCCCGCCAAAGACATCTGACAAAGGGCGTTTGTTCGCCAAAGCACACACAGAAGACGCGAGGGTCAACTCCAAAGAATTATGTAAATAATAGCACCAATAAATATAAATAAGATAATAGCCACTTAGGCTTATAACTAGGGATAACATCCTAGGGTTGCATATTTCCACAAAGAATATAACGACTGTAAATCACAGTTAACATGCATCAAGTAGAACTAACAAGTATCAAACACACTCATCAACTATGTCATTATGCATGTTGCATGAAATGATATGCAGGTTAACCCAGTCAACCAATATGCAATCCGGAACGGATGGACATCAACGGATCAGCCCTTCACCAGCCACGGTGGTGCCATTTCGGCCCGCGTGCCTCTTACACCACACAAAGGTAGTCAGATCAGCCGTAACCCGTAGGTCTACCATTTCGGTCTGCTACAAGAGACGTTTACAAACGCTCTTTCACGGAAATCCGGGTCTTATGACCATTTTGGAATCCGACGAGGTCCAGAGTACGTCCTGTGTTAATACCCCATTAATGTTGCATGAATGCAGGATGATTAGTCAACCAACGTCTCCGATCTCACTCGACACGTCGCCACGTGTTCTAGGTAAATTAAAGTTTCTAAAAGCTTACCCTAAGGTAAAGTCGATTCTGCGACAAAATACAATAATCATAAAATGAGTGCAACCACTCACGATGACTCTTCGGGTCATCAATACTCTCACGAAGTCTCACGCTTCAGTGAAGTTTCATGCTCTCACAAGGTCTCACGCCTCAGTGGAGTTCCATGCTTTCCACAAGGTCTCACGCCTCAGTGGAGTATCCCGCATTCACAAGGTCTCACGCCTCAGTGAAGCTTCATGTTGTTCACGAGGTCTCACGCCTCAGTGAAGGTCCATGCTTTCCACAAGGTCTCACGCCTCAGTGGAGTATCACACATTCACAAGGTCTCACGCCTCAGTGAAGCTTCTCGGCTCATCCCTTGGATGGCTAACAAACTGCTCAACGAGCGAAGGAGTACCAACATACTCAGAACTTACCAAACTCCTCAACACTTGGATCCGACGACACTCCTCTCTTTTCCAAAACTATGATTTGACTTCCAATGCCTTCCTTCGAGGTAGTTATCATTACTTAAAAATTTTGAGGTTATTTAAGGTCTTATGAATTTTCTTTATAAAATAGATTCCATTTTGTCTTATCGCAAGTCTTATACATTTGTAGGATCTCCCAATCCCAAGTCGCTTCCAGAGGATGTCTCGATCCACTAAACAAAATTAAGGCCCGAACCTCGTTCGTCCTATCAAACTTTCTCAAAACTCTCAAAATAAAATCGGCATGACCTGCCCGCTATTCTCACCATTCAGAATCTCAGATTTCCAGTGTAAAGCATATTTAAATCATCACAATCAACAACATGTCATATATCAATAAATCGCATCATAAACACTTAGCACTTAGCATATAAAGCATGCACCACACATCCTAGATTACCCACATAGCACATAGCATGTAAGACAATCTCAAAAACATTCAGTAGATGAATCATCTACATTGTCAGCCGAAGCCTCAGAAAACATTTTCCAATCACACACGATTCCAGTGCATAAACAGTAAACAATGTCGAAACATCGACCCTAAGCATTAACTAGAGATTCAGTGAGAAGCCCTCACCTGAAGGTTCTCCAGTATGATCGTCAAGCGCTTCCTCGCACTCAAAGTGTTGTTCCTCAGAGAAATCCTCAAAAGCACCTTTACAATGAAACCACAGAATACTATCAGAATCTATCGGAAACTAAGCTATCGATACTTACTAAGATTACTCGAAGTAATCTATACTCTAAGGTACGATAATCTAGCGCGAAAGACAAGTTTTCGGAAAAAGGAAATTTCTTCCTCCCCCTTAATAGGGCTCGGCCACTTTGGCTAATTATGGGGCTCGATTTTTCTTCGATCAAACTTGGTTCCTATGCTTTCATAAGTCGTAACTAAGGGTATTCTGAACTCGGAAAAATTATCGGATCAAAAACTGTCGCAGGGGTATTTTGGTCATGATTTTTAACTTAGGATTTTCAAAACTGAAATCCCAAAAATAAAATTTTGCAGGGACGTCACCAACGACGTTTATGACAACTAATCCTACTAGCACTAAGCTAAGGTGATAGTTTTCAGCCTAAAGGTTGAAACTTTACTCAAAAACTACATAAATGGGTATTTTAGGCTAGAATTGATTCCGGCGGAATTCCGGCGACATAACGGAAAATCTTATCCGGCAGAAGTGATCTTAGGCACATATAGAAGAGGTTTAGAATCAGAAATGAAAGATTCAGGATAGTTTTGCAAAAACCCATAAACTATCCACTCAGAAAACTCTACAGAAAAGCTATGGAAAAAGCGATCAGAGGTAAGGATTAGCGACTATACCTCGAAACCTTGAAGCAGCAACTGATTAATCGACGATCAAGCAAGAGATGAAGAAAAACTCTTCTTCCTTCCTCTTCAATGGAGCTCGCGGGTTTGGGAGAGAAATGGAGGAGTTCTTGTAAATTTTCTCACCTTTCTTGCTATATGTAGAAGATGGAAATTCGCGGCGAAATGAAAGTTTTGCGAATCTGATTTTTCCGGCGTCATTCTTCATGAATTCTAAGATATGTTTTGGCGAAAGAATTCCAAAACTAAAATGAGGTTTCCTTATATTTTTGGCAACAAATGCATAGTCGGTGTAAAACTATTTTACCCGATAAGTTGCTTTTTGCATCGAATGTCGGAATAGAAAACTTCCTTCGGAAGAAAGATTGAAATCATCAAGAGAAATGGGTGTACGCGTGTAGAATATTCATTTGAAGCTCTGAATAGATAAAGTCCCCATAGTCGGGTGATTCTAGGGTTTTGAAATACCAGGGATCCGGTTTCGGCAAACTTCCGATGATTGGAATCGGACGTTCGTAGATCCTAGAGTTTCGCCTCGAAACGATTTTGATATATGGAAAAAGAGAAGTTCTAACATTTCTCTGAAGATTTTTGGAATTAACTTCCGTCGTGCCTAAAAGTGAAAATTAGCTATATACTAGGGTTTCTGACCTAGGTTTAAGCGTAAAACGTTCGTGCTATAACTTTTATCGATCATAATGCAATCCTTGAACTTTTCCTGAACTTTCTCCTTCATAAATATATTTCATTTAATAAACTTTCGTTCAGGTTTCCCTTCACATTACATCAACCCTAATCGTAAATGGAAATCTCTTCCACTTATTCTAAGCTTAAAATCTTGGGTCTTACAGAAACTTTCAACCTTCAAACTTAACTTAAAAATTCATTTTATTCAAAGTTTCGCATAAATGGCACTAAGACAAGTCTAGGGCCTTATAGGCCTCGTGTCTGTACACGCATTAGCATAGTGCCCCAGCTTTCCACACTTGAAACAATTCACATCTCGGTTCACAGCCTGATTTCCAGAACCACCAGCAGTACCAGCCATAAGTCTGTAAGATCCTGGGGTAAACCCTCTCCCAGCAGGACGTTGATACGGCTTCTTGTTCTGAAATCTCCCTTTTCCTTGATAGTTTTGAGAACCTGCTCTCATTGGTCCTCCAATTCCAGCACGGTTCAACCTCTTATTCTTCATCAGTTCAACTTCTATAGCTTTCTCAACCAGCGACTGAAAACGCATGATTCCCAACGGCCTCACAGAATCCTCAATATCTGGCCTCAGTCCATTGACAAAACGCTTACACATGTAGCGCTCATCCACATGATCATTGAAGAATTGGAAATGCTTGGCCAAAGACTCCAACTTTGAAGCGAATTCAGGTACAGACATGCTCCCTTGACGAAGTGTCAGGAACTGTGCCTCTCGCTCATCCCGAGCACTAGTTGGAAAATACTTTTCCAGAAATGCAGTTCGGAAAGAATTCCAGTTGATCTCTTCATTGTTGGCTTCCATGATTCCCCTGGCGCCTCTCCACCAGTACTCAGCATCCCCAAGCAGCAGATAAGTAGCCATGCCAACCTTGGCTCCTTCAGCAGTCTGCAGCACACCGAAAATCTTCTCAATCTCCTGGATCCAAAGATCCGCTTTATCAGGGTCGGTTCCACCAGTGAACTTAGGAGGATCTTGTCTCCTAAAGTCATTCAGACCCTTGTTCTGATCCAGAGTTACTTCTCTCAGATGCTGATGCTGATCACGTGCTTCCTCAGCAGCACACCTCATAGCATTATCATTCGCTTGTGCAGTCACAACTTGGGCCATAGTGGCCATCATCTCAGCTAGTTGGTTAGTGTTCACCATGTTCTGTTAAGTCAAACAAACAGTTAGTACTCATCATAAGATAGCATCTAACATAACTATACAATATGATTAAGCAATAACTTCAATCAATTCTAAGCGAAAAATCGCTTGCAGACAATCAATTTTTACTCTTTGCAGAGTCACACAACCTAGCACAGAAGACCTATTCCCCAAAGACTCCCGAAAGACTCGACAAGCTCTGATACCACAATGTAACACCCCCATTTCGGTGGCGTCACTTTAGTAACCAAAAAGAAATTTAAAGCGGAAAATCGTGAATATTTTTTTTTCGATGTTGATATTAGTAAATAAAAGGCTTGTCGAATTAAAGACGTATCGACGGAAGATAAACAAGACTAATATACAGATATATATGTACAATCCCCACAGTATGTAGCATGCTACGTCACGAGTAATCCTCCAGTGACGAAAAGTAGTGCCTGACGGCAAATATGTACAGAACAAAATATAAGGTCAGTATTCTGAATACAGTCCCCCAAAAAGAAAGTAGGTCAGCCCAAAACAGCCCGAAGACCTCCTAGTCCGACCAACTCCCTGTGACTCCCGTAAAGAGAACCACACAAAAAGCTAAAGGTCGGGGACCTACCCTGCCCCAAAATGAGAAAACTGAAGATCAGAGCCACGACGCTACTCCTACCCTAATCCTGTCTAGAGGAGCACTCCCAGCTACGCATCACCAAGATCGTCGTCTGAATCTGAATCCAAGATGACTAGGTCAATGACTGCATCGGTCCTCACAGCTAGCACGACGGGTACTGTACCCGATCCCAAAACAGCAGCAGCCGCGACGGTGGGTGAGCTAGACTCAGATGAAGTCCCTCCTACAGGCAACTCCTCCGAAGGGTCCTCCTCGTCCTCAGGCGACGGTGGTGGTGGTACTACAACTCCAGGGCCACAGTGCACGCCCGGTGGTAGGTTGAAGCTGACGGTGTAGCGTCTCAAGACTCCTTGCGTCAAGTTTCCCATTCTGTCGACGCAGTCCTCCATTATTTGCCCTGAATAAATAGCTCGGTGACCGGCGGGGTCGACCACGCATGAGCCCGGGGTATCCGTATCCAACAACTCGAACCTAGTCCCCCCCGAAGGGACAACCATCTCAAACCAGTCGGCCATCGACATCTGACAATAAAGGGCATACATAGCCCCCCTTACACAGGTAGCACGCGCAAGGGTCAACTCAAAGAATTACATAATAGTACATCCAATAGGTAAAGTTTAAGCAATAGCTACTTAGGCTTAAATATGAATGACAGCATTATAAATTGTATATCCTGCCAAATAAAAATAAATACGTTTGCAGGCAATTAACATATCTCAAACAATGTTAACAAGTAACAAATACAATCAGCAACTAAATCAGTATGAATGGTGCATGAAATGCAAATGCTAAGGAACAAGATGCAATCCGGAGGGATGGGCACCAACGAGTCAGCCCTAACACCGGCCAAGGTGGGACCATTTCTGCTCGGGCGTCTCTTATACCAAACAAAATGTAGTTAGATCAGCAGTGAACCCGCAGGTCTGCCATTTTCGTCTGCTACTAAGAATCACCGTAGTGTTCTTATATGGAAATCCGGGTCTTATGACCATTTTGGAATCCATCGAGGCCCGACATCCTGTCGTATATTAACCTCAAAATGAGTGCATGAATGCAAAGTGATTAGCCAAACAACGTCTCCGACCTCACTCGTCACGTCGTCACGTGTTCTAGCTAACTTATTGTCTCTAAAAAGAATACCCTAAGGTAAAAGTCGATTCTGCGACAAAAGACAATTAAATATAAAAAAAGAGTGCTATCACTCGTGATAACTTCTCGAGTTATATGACTCATCTCTATCCGACGGTCAAAATATGCTCAGCGAGCGAAGAGTACCAATGTACTTTGAAACTTATAGTTCCCGGACTTATCTTTTAGATAGTCCAACAACGAATCTGCTCATCGAGCGAAAGAGCATCAAAGCACTCAGAAACTTATTAATTTCCCCGGCTTATCTTTTAGGTAGCCAAACAACAAAACTGCTCATCGAGCGAAAGAGTATAAAAATACTCGGAAACTCATTAGTTTTCCTAAATCTTGGATTCTGTGACACTTCTCATTTTCCAAAACTAATATCCAAACCCTAAGCTTCCATATGAGATTGTTATCATTATTTAAAGGGTTCAGAGGTTGTTTAATGTATTATGAATTTTCCTTGTGAAATAGTTTCCATTTAGTTTTGTCTCTAACCTTATGAGTTTTAAAAGATCTCGTAATCCCTAGTAATTCCCAGAGAAGGTCTCGATCCATCAAAACAATAACAAGGCCCGAAACTCTGTTCGTCCCGTCAAACTTTCTCGAAATCTCATGATAAGTTCTGGCGTAATTGCCCGTTTATCCTCTCTGACGTACAACAGATATATGTGTAATCTCACAATCAAAGTAACACAATCCAACAGTCATAGCACACATATCAACACATCATGGGATAAGCATTTAGCACATAACATGTGAATCAATATCAACACATCCTAGATTAACCATTTAACACATAGCATGTGAATCAATCTCAACCAATTCAAGCAATAAATGATTATCAATTGTCAGTCGTAGCCTCAGAAAACGTTTTTCCCAATCAAACACAATCAAGTGCATAAATAGTAAATCAAGTCGAAATTGTCGACACCTAAATCATTATCTAGTATTCAGTGAGTAGCCCTCACCTGTAGGTTCTCCAGTTTGCTCCTCAAATCCTCCTTCACAATCTTCCTCTCGAACTCCACAAAGTTCCTCAAACAAACCTTAGAGCAAATTCACAGAAATCAATCACAATGAGTCAGAAACTCAGCAAACCATAAGTACTAGGGTTACACGAAGCATTATAAACCTCGAAGTACGATAATCTAACGCGTTAAGACAAGTTTTCGAAAAACGAAATTTTCCTCCCCCTAAAGAGGAGCTCTCGGCCACACATCACAATTAAGTGTGTCAATTTTTCTTCGATCAAACTTGGTTCCTAGGTTATCATTAGTCGTAACTAAGACGAATCTAAGCTCAGAAAAATTTTCGGATCGAAAACTGTCGCAAGGGTATTTTGGTCAACATTTTCAGCTCAGAATTTCAAAATTGGAATTTTGAAAAACAAATTGGATGAGGACGTTACCAACGACGTTTATGACGACTAATTCTACTAGCGCTAAGCTAAGTCGTGAGTTTTCAGCTTAAAGGACGAGACTTTGTCTCAAAATGGGTTTTTCCTACAGAAATGAATTCCGGCGGCATTTCGGCGACATTCGGCAAAATGTAATCCGCTAGAAGTACTCTTGGGTGCGTAGGGAATATGTTTAGACACTAAAATCAAGCTATTTGGACAGTTTTACAAAAAGCTCAAAACTTTGAGCACAGAAAGACATAGAGAAAGACGACAAAATTGACGATCAGAAGTGAGGGATAGTATCTATACCTCGTAGTCTTCGAATAGCAACGAACGGTGAAGCAATCGGGCAAGAAACGGCGAAAATCCTCTTCTCCTCCTCCTCCTATGTTGCTCGCGGGTTTGGGAAAGAAAATGGGTGAAGTTTTGCAAAATTTTTCATTTTCTTGCTATTTATAGGTTTTGGAAAATGCGGAAAAGTGAAAATTTCGCGATTCCGATTTTTCCTACGTATTCCTCGGAGAATTCTAAGATAGGTTCTGGCGACATAATTCCAGAACTCAAAACAGGCTTCTTGGAATTAAATCAAACGATCCAAAGTCGGTGGGAATCGATTTATCCCGAAAAACTACTTTTTGAAGTTGATGTCGGATGAGAAAACTTCGTTCTGAAGAAAGATTGGAAATATCAAGAGAAATAGGTGTACGCGTGTGGAATCTTCATTTGAAGCTCCGAATAGAAAAAGTCTTCATCGTCGGTTGATTTTAGGTTTCTTGATCTATCAGTGATTTAGTTTCGGCAAACTTCCGAGTATTGGAATTTGACGTTCGTACATTCTAGGGTTTCGTATCGAAACGCTTGTTTATAGACGATTAAGAGAAGTTATAACATTTCTCTGAAGATTTTTGGAATTAGTTTCCATCGTGTCTTTAAGTATAATTTAATCGTGTTACGATCGCTCTTGTCTTAGTTATAAGTAAATACTAATCGTGCTATACTTTTATCGACTTTAATACTATCCTTAGCCTTTTCCTGAACTTTCTCCTTCATAAATTAATTCAATTCGATAAACTTTTTCAGGTTTTCCTTCACGTTACATCGACTAATCGTGAATAGGAATTTTATTCGGTTTATTCTAAACTTAAAAAATTGGGTCTCACATGATGAGTTATATTTCGGAAAGTCGTTCGTCGCAACGAAGAGATAATGCGACATATTTACCGTTCGTCGCAACGAAGAGATAATGCGACATATGTACCGTTCGTCGCAACGAAGAGATAATGCGACCTAAGCACTTTATGTCATAGTATAATACCGTTTGTCACAACGAAGAGATAATGTGACTATGAAAATTCGTGCTTTTTAGTAGCGTACCTTTTGTCGCAACGAAGAGACAATGCGGCCTATATGCATATAGTTTGTGGAGGTGATTGTTGTTGAATGATGAAGGTTGAAGTTGCTTCCCAATTTTTGTTACTCCGTTATTGAATTTAAAGCTTGTGTGAAAATGTATGGAGCTTTCAGAGATTTATAAAAAAAGTCCAAGAGGATATTGATTTAAAGTTTCTTATGTATATATATGATATACCAAAAATCTGGTTTTAATGATCGTGCCTTAAGTGCTTCTCCTTTCCGCGCACTTTATTTATTATGCCTCACTAAGTCTTTGTGACTTACCCCATTATTATTTCCCTTTCTTTTAGATTCACAAGCAGGTGTGTAGCGGATTTCTAGGCCTTGTTCAGTTACCCAGGAGTCTTCACTTGTTTTGGTATGCCTCCATTGTGCGGTGGCTAGTATGTTCTTTTTGGTTGACTCCAGTATGATGCAACCATAGGGATAAAGAGTCATTTTCTGGTTCTGAGTTGTAATTAGTAAACTCACTATGTTAGCGCTTTGTTTGGTTTGTACTCTTAAGACCCTATGATGGGTGTTATTTTGTTATGATGTAATATCTGGTTGCTGGGTTTCTAGATATATATTATGACAGGTATTTTTCATTTTGATGAGGTTGATGTTGAAAATACAAAGGAAACTCTGTCGAAATTTCAGTAGAACTTGATACTTTGATTTATGTGTCCATACTATGGTCTTATCTATAGGCTTGCCAGACTAGTAGAGAGTTTGGTTGTTGCTAGTCTGTGCGCCGGTCATGCACCTAAAGTGGGTCGTGACAGTCCCCGACTATTAGCTTTTTGTGTGGTTCTCGTCCATGAGGATCACAGATAGTTTGTCGGACATAGGAGGTCTTTTGGAGGCCGTTCTTGGCTGACTTACTTTCTTGGAGGACTGTATTTATAAGGTTATGACTCTGACTATGGGTCGCACTCATTTGCCTGCGGGCACCACTTTCAGTTACTTTCCGTCAATTGAGGACACTCGTGACAATGTTTTTAGTTGTAGCGAGGGTTGTACATATATTGTATGTTAGTCGCTGTTAATCGCGATTGGGTTGAGTCTTTAATTCGACAAGTTTTTTTATTTAAACAAATCAAAAAAAAAATATACCTGCTTTTCCGCTTTATTTGATTTTTGGTTACTAAAGTGACGCCACCGAAATCGGGGTGTTACAATCACTCATAACAACTGGTCTGATTAGTTCGAATTTATGACCCAAGTTTCCACCTTCACTAAGCAATTGGAACATTTCTTCTTGAGTTTTGAATTCAATGGCTACCTCCTTGGCTCCATGTAGATGACCTTTGTTCGTAACCACCCATACTCTCTAAGAAACTTCTCTTTCTCTTCCACGTTTTGAAACCCTATCAGCGATGCCACAACTATGTTGCCTACCCTCCTCTTATCATCCTTCCTTGAGACTGTAATACCATCCCTTGCTTTTTGACCCGCGGCTGCCATTGTTGACCCGCGGCTTACATTTTCTACGCCGTTTCCCCCCCTCCTTTGCTTGGGTGATGAGAAAAACAAGTATCTCGCCAGTGAAACTTTGGTTGGTACCCCGTTCATAAAAGTACCATTGAGAGTTTGGATGGCAGCCTTCACGTCTTTGTCTTGCAAGAACCTCACGAATCCGAACTTGAACTTTCGGGTCCTTTTCTTTTCTCTCTGTACCAAGACACATGTAGTTCTTCCCACCCTGGAGAACGCTTCTTTGATCTGGTAATGTGAAATCTTATCTTCAAGGCCATCAATGAACACAGTGCGATTAGCCACCCCCTCTCCTACAGATTTGGACATACCAGCTCTCCGGTTAAACCTCCAACCACCGTCGCATTGTATTGCTCCACCTTAGTCTTCTCCGCATTTCCATGCTCCGTAGAAGAGTCTTCTTTCTTCTCCACGTTGCTCCCAACCAATTGTAGAGAGAAGGGAGAGCACATCTCTCTAAAACTTAAAGATTTTTCTTCTTACCAATTCAACATAATTCTAACAGAACTGATTATCACACGTCATAAAATTCAGAGAACAAAATTACTCGGTTTAAACATCGGCAACTCAATGCATATAATCACAAGTGTAATTAAGCTTTATTCATGTATTTTGTAACGAAAATCGTCGCCGGATTATGATATGCAGCAGCAGATTAATTAGGAATTTATTATTTTTAGTATTTTTAAATATATTTAGGATCTATTCTGAATCTATTCTGTTTTTAATTCAGTTTAGGATCAATTTGTTAGGATTTGTTATTTTTAATTACTTTCTAATTGAGTTTAGGATCTTTTAGTTAGGATTTTTTTTATTTTTAGTTTCATTAGGGTTTTCCTATTTCTCTATTTAAGCACTTGTAAGGCAATAGCCTATTCAGATTATTGATAATCAAATTTGAGATTTCTCCCTCTTTACTGGTGGATTCCAGACTTTCTGGTAGATTCCAGAGTTATCTTTTTAGGGTTCAGTGCTTGCTAACCCTTACTTTCTGGTGGATTCCAGAAACCTTTTTTTTTTAGGATTTGCATTTGCAAACCCTTGTGCGTTCCGCGGGATCAGTTTAGGATAAGCTTGATCACTAACTAGTATCTACAAATTTTTTTACAAAATAAAACTGGAAAGAGAGTGTGTGCATGTACGTAGCTGTTTCAGTTCATGCTGACACACATTCTATGTCGTTACGTGACTGAGGATCGGGCCCACAGAGTCGTATGCCTCACACCCTATCTCTCTCATTAAATTTTAATATTGTTCATATTTATTTGCCTGAAAAGTATTCAGCAAAATCTGGATAAAAGTTTGAACAGAGATAAAAGGCAGGTAATAATAATAAAGCAAGAGAGGAGAAAAAACAAAAAAGTAAATTGGTGTGTGTACAGTGTATATGTGTTGGTTTATCTGCATGACACCAAATCAGTGAAGAAAAAGACTCGTAACATTTCTACCTGAAATTTCTCACTTAAAACAAGGCAACTTGAGTGCAAATTCATATCATGTAGTCATGGTGAGTTGATTTTCTCTTTCTTCATTTCAACTCTCTCTGTTTCAGTTTCCAGGTTCTACCTAGTCCCCATTTATCTATAGAAGCCTAGAATTTTCTTTGCTTTTGTGTTTTGGAATTGGGGATCTAAATTGCAAGTGGTTTTCCAGAATTTTGATTGAGGTGTCAGGTAGAAAACAGCACTCATCACTCACAGCCAAAGCAGAAGATTTGGCAACCAGAGATGGAAGCACCTTTTTCTGAAGCATCGTTCCATGGAATCACAGAAGAGGATCAGAAAAATCAGAATAACCAACAGCATTATTCTTCAACACCATCTTCATCAAGAACTCCACCTGCACCACACAAGAAAAGGAGAAACCAACCTGGAACACCATGTAAGTATCTTAAATTTTTTATAAAAGTTAAAGACCTAGTAATATTTTTTAATTTTTGGTTTCCTGTCTATTTTTGTTTTATCAGGCCATGCACCTTAATATTATTTTTATTTACCATTGATATGATACCCCATCTGGGCTGGGAAACCCTAATTCTGAAACATGTACATGTGAAATGAATAAAAATTAAGTGGGCATGTCCTGGAAATCTCTGTCTTTACCCTTTCTTAATTTCGTTGATTTTTGTGATAGTTTTAGTGAATTTTGTAATAATTTTTTGTTTGGCTTTTTTCTTTCAATGAACACAACAGATCCAGATGCTGAGGTGATAGCACTATCTCCCAAGACACTAATGGCAACAAACAGGTTTATATGTGAGGTGTGCAACAAAGGATTCCAAAGAGAGCAAAATTTGCAGCTCCACAGAAGAGGACACAACTTGCCTTGGAAGCTAAAGCAGAAGAATTCAAAAGATCAGGCAAACAGAAAGGTTTATCTGTGTCCTGAACCCACTTGTGTACACCATGACCCTTCAAGGGCTCTGGGAGATCTCACTGGGATTAAGAAGCACTTCTCTCGGAAGCATGGTGAGAAGAAGTGGAAGTGTGAAAAGTGCCCTAAGAAGTATGCTGTTCAATCAGATTGGAAAGCACATTCCAAGACTTGTGGCACAAAAGAGTATAGATGTGACTGTGGCACTCTCTTCTCCAGGTAACAACCTATACCCACCAATTAACCACTTGCCATTTTCCAATAAATAGTTCTATTATTACCTGCATTTATGTTTGGAGCATGAGATCTAGAAGCTATGGTGAATAGTGCTGAGTTTTAAATTGCGGTCTGAAACTGCAATTGCAGACGCAGTGCAAACACGTTTTTTCAAGTACCTGTAAAAGCATTGTGACCACAATTGCGACTCTATCAACCCACATTTATTTGTAATTCCGCCACATAACCGCAACCGCTATTTAGAACCCTAAAACACTATTTAATAATTTTTTACAAGATTATGGGATCCATTTGTGTGAATGGCCAAGATTTTAACTGGCAGTAAAATTAATGTTTTAGGGGTTTTTCTAATTTGATGATTATAAGAACAATTAGTTGCAGTTTCATTAGCTTACATGTATATTTGTTTTCTTCCTTGTTGGAAACATGTGTTTGGGAAGTGTCGTGTTCCTTTTCATGATAATAACACCATAACCTAACAAACCCCTACTTCTTTTTCCCTCTATTTCGATTTTGTACTACTTTCTTCTTCTTCCACATTATTTCAAGTTAACTTGGATAGTGGTCAGGCTGTGTTCAGACATGCCGACAATTTGAGTTCGTGACACACAAGCGGATAGATTCTGTTCACAAGTTTGATGGCTTTCTGGATTTGTATGCATGAATTCAACAAGTACCTACGAAAGAAACTGAATATATAAAAGATATAAATAAGACACATGGTCTTAAATTACAGTTACAAAAACAGTAAATATCGCATTAGAAAATTAGAGATAAATGAAGGTTGATGCGGCCGAAATTAGGGTGGTAATGTTGTCATGGAAACTCCAAATAAAATTCGTGGTCACAAATGAGGTTGTGGACCGTAATTTAAAATCTTTTAAAAATATAATATTTATTCTTTTTTGAAACTAAATATAATATCTTTTCTAAATATTAACTAACATATACATTGTTTATATCATACATCCTTCAGCTTCAACAAATCCAATGCTTGAAATGAACATGTTCTTCAATTTCAATTATTGAAACCCAATTTCTTGAAATTCATATCTTAATTGATTAGCTTGTCATTTTTTCATGTTTTGGTTAATTATTCCTCCAAGTATTTTACCTTGTTTGGCTTTTTATGGAATTTTAGGTTATCATGCATCTTATTCACTTGTAGACTTGTAGTCTCTATTCATTCCCGCAAATATTTGTCTTCGGGTTCATTATGATTTTATATCTTTTATGTTAAGGTTTTCTTTACAAGATACATATATTGTCTTTTACTTTGGAATGCAAAAGTCCTACTTCTAGCATTCTATATATAACTGAAAATTAAGTTCAAAAATATATATAATTGAAAATTAATACTTGTACAATAGAATAGTACAAGTTTTTTAAGGTGAAAGATAAAAAGGAAATGTGAGATGTACGTGATAGTTGTCATGAGCTAGTGAGATGGAGAGTAAAAACAATATTATACAAAAGTTTTGTAACATAATGTTTTATGAATAAATGCTTATTTAGCTTAAGGAATTTGTGACAACATTAGTAGCCAATATACGCTTTGTAAACCGTGGACCTACAATTACAAGTTAAAAAAATTTATAAATTAATTTTAGCAAATAACATACTGTAGGTTTATGAGGCTTTAACATAAAACACCGTAAAATTGCAGGTCCGCCTAATGTGATCCGTAAAAAAATACCAATTTTGGACCATTTATTATAACTTGTCCTGGCTATAGTTACAACACTACTGCCTCACCCCATTAGCTCTCTCCTCCCCTCGACACCTCCCCTCCAACACCTTGGTCCCTTTCTTTTGCGAAGAAGGGTGGGGGAGAAAATGTGGGGAGGTGGTGTAGCAAATTAGGAGGGAAGGAGGAGGTGCAAGAGGGAAGAGAGGTTGGTGATCGTGCGTAGAATGTCATAAAAAAGAGTCTAAAGAGGTTTAAAATAAGATTTTTTTTTTTTCGTGACCATATTAGATAAACCCACAATTGTAAAGAATTTGTATTATTATTTACTGAGCAGTTCAATGGTGAACTAAGTTAAAAATTGGTCCACCCATAAACAATGTTCTTATAACTAATATTAATTGCTTATAAAAAATAATAACTAACGTACAGGTTAATATGTGCTAAAAGAATTTTTTTTTTTTAATTTGTAAACCATGTTTTTCTCGATATACAATACACAAAGTTAATGTTTTTGTATCGTATTTATGTAATTTTAAAAGTGAAATGTCATAATTAGAGCAACTGAAATCAGAAGGACGAAAATCACACATTTATAAAGCTACCTAGAGCAAAAGTGCATCCTTTAATTTCATGAAATTCTTTTTTGAGAGAGTATACCTGAGTACATCTATGTAATTGGTTCTCTGGGAATATTACTGCAGAAGAGACAGTTTCATCACCCACAGGGCCTTCTGTGATGCACCGGCTCAAGAGAATAATACATCACAACCACCCAACAACATGAGCAGTGCAATCAGCAGCCAACTCTATGGAAGTAGCAGCAACAACAACCACATGTCCTTAGCCTTATCTCAAATGTGTCCACAGATCCATCACCAAACCAACAACAACAACCAATCCGCCAGTGACCTGTTGCATTTTGGTGGAGCAAATATTGCAAAGACTGAAGAATCCAACCACAATTTTCCATCAACACCATCCCTTGGCTTTTCATTTAAACCTTCACTCTATCAAACCCCTTCTTCAATGTTCTTCATGCCACCAGAATCAAACCAAAACCAAAATTACCATCATTTTGGTGGGACTGATTCCAAGCCATTCCAGGGGCTAATACAATTGTCTGAACTTCACAACAACAATAGCTCCTTCTCTGAACATTTCAACATTTACAATATTGAAGGGTCCAGCTTCTTCTCTGAAGGGACATGTTCTGTAATGGGTGATCATCATCAACATCACCAATTCCAAACAAGCTCCACCACAGTCCCTTCTCTCTTCAGCAGCACTTTTCTCCACAGCAGCAACATCACTCCTCACCTGTCAGCAACAGCAATGCTTCAGAAAGCTGCTCAAATGGCTGCAAGTTCCAGCAACAACACTTCCTCAAGTTCTGATCACAAGCCAAACTATGGAAACATGCAGGACCAGATGATGAACTCTTCCATTTTTGGAGCATCTGATGATCATGATTATGGCTTGAAGGAAGAAGAACCGAAACACCTGCAGAAGATGATGAGTGCTGGAGGCTCTGAGAGGCTCAGTACTAGGGACTTTTTAGGAGTTGGTCAGGATCATGTAGTGAGAAGCTTGAGTGAAGGAGTTTCAGAGGAAGATCCACAACAACAGCAGCAACATGGCTTCTTCAACTTGAGCTCTTTGGAAGCAGAGAGAAATGGAAGCAGAGCAACAGGTCAGTGTTTCGGAGATGGAGGGAACTTTCAGTGAGGGAATCTTGCTAAGCATGGGCATGCAGCAAAAGAATGAACAAAATGGTAGCTAAACAAGATTTGAACTTCAAAATTATTGGTCCAGTTTTTATTATTATACATTATATGTATGATGGAGTCATGTTTTTATTGGTAAACTCTTGATGTTTTTATTGGTAAACCCTTGATTCTGTGCCAGCAGCATTTTCAGAAAAAAGAAAGGGGTTGTGTGTGTGTGTTTTATGATGATGATGACTTGTTGTCTTGCATGCGGTGAACAGCAATGTGGTGTAGAATTTTGTTCCTTATGTTGGTATGTTTTATTTTGGATATGTAATATAAAGTGAGTATCAATTTTTTTCTCCATTTTCTATCGTATACCTAATATATCAATCTTTATTTTAATTTTCTCACTTTGATAAAGGTGGGGGAGTGTTTGATATGTGAGCAACTCAATTTCCTATGTAATATACAATAATTCGTTTTGTATTGGTAAGTCACGATCGAGTGTGCGTGTTTCCTCCGAATAATGTGGCTTTCACACCCTTTTTTTTGGGTGAAAAGATGCGGAAGAAAGAGAGAAATAGAAAGAAAAGAAAAAGTACAAGAGAGAATGTTAAGATTTGGCTAGCTCATTCCATTTTGGGCTTAAATCTTCAGTTTATTAGAATTTAATTTTAGGGGCGGGATTGTGATAGAGTTTATAGGAACTTATTATAAAATAAGGATTAATAGAATCCACTATAAATAGGATGACATCGTAACTCTAAAGTAACACAACTGGCTTTTGTGCAATTGAGAGAAATTGCAATTTCTTAGTGACTGATAATACAAATCAATAAGAGGGTTATAGCTACTCTATAGCCACAGAAGTAGATACAATTTGTTGAATTGCGTGATCAAAGTATTTTGTGCTTGTTCTTATCGCTTTATGTTCTCGCTCTATTATACTCTGTGCAATCCAAGTGTTTTTCCCAACAATTGGTATCCGAAAATGACTTCTAGCGTTGCAAAATTCGAAGTCACTTAGTTTGATAGAACGGGAAATTTCAGGTTATGGCAACGGAGGGTCAAGGATTTGTTGGCTCAGCAAGGATTGCAAAAGGCGCTTCGAGAGGAGAAACCGACGGATCTGAACGACACAGATTGGAAGGAGATGAAGGAGAAGGCTGTTGGATTGATACGATTATGCGTTTTGGACGAGGTGTTGTATAATATCCTAGATCTCACAACACTGAAGGAAGTTTGGCAAAAACTGGAGAGCCAATATATGTCCCAAACAATCATGAACAAATTGTTCGCCAAGAAAAAGTAATATAGTCTGAGGATGCGGGAAGACTCATATCTGTAACATCATGCCAATGTCCTCAACACCATTATTGCTGATTTGGTGCGTTTGTGTGTGAAGATTGACGATGAGGACAAGGAAATCATTCTGTTGTGTTTGCTCACCTAGTGACTACCCTGACATACAGGAAGGAACCTATCAAATTGGATACCATCACTTCTATACTCTTGTCTCATTCACAAAGGAGACAAAATTTAGGGGAGGGAAGCCAAAGTGAAGGCTTGTACGTGAAGGGTGGTCAAGATCGTGGAGGGGACATTCTAAGGATTGGAAAAAAGAAGAAGAAATCAAAATCCAAGTTACGGCAAAATGCAGAATGCTATGGTTGCAAGCATAACAGGCATTGGAAGAGGGATTGTCCTAACCCTTCTAATTCTGCAAACGTGGTTCAGACTGAAGTGTAATTCAGGTTCCCTATAGAACGAATGTCCTGCACGATGCTGGGACAATAGGTTCGACAATCGCTTAACAGTAAAAACACAAACTTAAAACAGAAACAACAAAACACAAGAATTGTTATCCCAGTTCAGTGAAAAACTTTCACCTACGTCTGGAGGGTTTGCACCCAAAGAAAGGAAATCCACTATCTCAAGATTTAGGAATTACAGACACTCATGAACACCACAGTTCATAGTTCACTTCCTAATCTACCCAGTGTATTTCTACTTAGTATCTCAACCTAAGTATGAGAGTCCCTCTCACTTTCTCTCAATCACTGCCACAGTGATTGGTGAACACAATCAACAATCAGAGTTTGAAAGTAATCAAACACACAAAACCCTTCTTTGCTTTATAGAATCAGTGAGCAAAGAGGATTCACAACTAACAAAGGACAAAACACAATAAACAATCCTAAAACACTTGATCTCTCTCGATAGCTTCAGTGATCTTCAAGTTTTAGGTCTTCATCATTTTTATATACTTCAGCAGCATAAACAGATTGCATCAACAGCAATTCAAAACACAATCTTGATAGATCTTGTTACGTATTGCACAAGAAAAGTTAGAAACAAATCTTTTAACAAAGATTGTTTCAACAAATAACAACCCACAACATAAAATCCTTATGGTACAGCTACTTGATCCTCAAGTAACTACAAACACACATCTTCAAATAATCTTCAAGGGCCCACAACAAAAACTCAAGTTGAGGACTGATGCCCTAGCTTCGCAGAATCAGATGCCACGACATCTGCTTCGATAATTGGTTGTTTTGACAAAATGCAAGACAACATGTAACAATATGAAGATTCTGGCAGTGAAGGTGACATGCTTAATGTTTAATCAGATAAGTGCACAGAGGTGTGGATTCTTGACTCTATGCTCTTACCAAATGACGTCGCACCGAGAATGGTTCAGTACGTTCAAGACTGGTAGTTTTGGATTTGTATATTTGGGTGATAACAAAACTTGTGATATCACCGGAATAGGAAAAATTCACTCAGATGAGGGCCGAGACATGTTGAAGGTAACCAAAGGTGCATTGACAATGATGACAGGAAAGTGGACTGTAGGGAATATTTACAGGTTCATTGGGAACATAGTTGTTGGTGATGTTGCATCAGTTGAGACTGACGATGATGCAACAAGGCACTGGCATATGCCTCTTGGTCATCTCAGTATGAAGAGGAAGATGGAACCTCATAAGAGGGATCTTTTAAAGGGTGTTCGGACATGCACGTTGGATTTGTGCAAGTAATGCGTACTTGGGAATCAGTGACGTGTAAGTTTCAAGATCGTGAAGCTTGAAACCAAGAGAATCTCAACTACGTACATTCTAATGTATGGGCTTCAACTAGGGAGCCATCTATGAGAGGTTCTACGTATTTCGTGACTTTTATCGATGACTTTTCTATGAAAGTTTGGTTTTATTTCATGAAGCATAAATCTGAAGTCTTTGAGAAGTTCAGATTGTGGAAGGCTGACGTGGTAAATAAGACAAGGAGAAAGGTCAAGTATTTGCAGTCTGATAATGGACATAATACATTGATACAAAGTTCAAGAGGTTTTATCAGGAAAAAGGCATTTAGAGGCATTATTCAGTCAAGAAGACACCACAACATAATGGTGTGGTAGAGAGAATGAACCAAGTCTCTCACTGCGAAGGCAAGGTGCCTTTGATTGCAGAAAGGACTTAACAAAGGTTTTTGGGCAGAGGCAATGAACATGTATTGCTATCTAGTAAACAGGTCTCCAAGGGCTTTATTCGATGGGAAGGTTGCAGAGGAAGTGTGGACAGGTATTCCAGTCGATTGAAGTAATTTTAAGATCTTTGAATGTCCAACTTATGTGCACATCACAAGTGATTAGCGTTCAAAAACTTGATCTGAAGTTGAAGAAGTGTGTTTTTCTTGGCTACACCAAGGGTGTGAAGGGGTTCAAGTTGTGGGATCCGGTCTCAAAGAAGATGATCCACAGTAGAGACGTTGTTTTTATGAGAAAGCAATGCTAAAGTAGATGGATTCATTGGATGAATCTAGTTCACAGGGTCAGGCTTCCAGGAGTGAGAAGCTGCAAGTTGTCATCGAGCCAACAACAGAGAGTCATGTGCAAGTTGTACATGAGATGCAAGCCGAGAAGGTTTTGGAGACCGAAACTGTAGATGTACCAGTTGATTTAGGTGGAGTACAAGATAATTCTCTTGTACATGATAGGGAGACCCTTCAGAGAGTTCCTCCAGTCAGATATGGGTTTAAAGACTTGACATCTTATGCAATTCTGACCAGCTCTGGAGACTCGTCTACTTTTAACCAGGCTATGTTGAGCCCGGAGAAGGAAAAGTGGGTGGGTTCTATGGTGGAAGAAATAGAGTCCTTGAAAAAGAATCAGACATGGGATCTAGTTCAGCTTCCTAAAGGGAAGAGAGCCATTGGTTGCAAGTGGTTGTAAAGGAAGAAGCCACCTGTAAAAGAAAAAAGGTTCAAGGCTCGCTTGGTAGCAAAGGGATATTCACAGCTGAAGGGGATTGATTATGATGAGATTCTCAGTCCAATTGTTAGACATACTTCAATCAAGGTAGTATTAGCCTTGGTAGCTAGCAGAGACATGCATCTTCACCAGATGAATGTGAGGGCGATGCTTCTTCATCGTAATCTTGAGAAACAAATTTACATGCAGCAGCTATTTGAAGCAGTCGCCAAGACAATGGAACAAGCGTTTTGATTCATACATGCTGCAGATTGATTAAAGAAGGTGTGATTATGATTGTTGCGTTTATGTGAGGAGCCTTGATGATGGGTCTCATATTTTCTTGCTATTGTACGTGGATGATATGCTTATTGCTGCAAAATATTTGCATGCCGTAAATTAGCTGAAAACCAAGCTGGGCAAGGAATTTGATATGAAAGACTTGGGAGAGGCTAAGAAGATTCTTGGAATGGGAATTCAAAGGGAAATAGGAGCTAGAAATTTGTGGCTTTCTTTGAAGAACTATGTCGAAGGTGTGATAAGCAGATTCGTCATGAATGATTCAAAGGTTGTTAGTACACCAGGGAAGCGACATTAGGAGGCAGTCAAGTGGGTGCTCAGGCACTTGAAGGGTACAACGGATCATGGAATCATGTTCAGTGGTGAACGGAGTGATCCTAGTGTTGTGGGATATGTTTATTTGACTATGCATGTGACCTAGACAACAAAAGGTCTACAGCAGGGTATGTGTTTATTTACTCTAGCAGGTGGACCAATTTACTGGAAATCGTCATTTCAATCTATAGTGGTCATATCCACAACTGAAGCTCAGTACATGGTTGTGGCAGAGGCAACAAAAGAGGCATTATGGCTTATAGCGTTAGTGAGGGAACTGAGTGTTAAAAAAGGTGGAGTTTGAGGGCATTGTGATAGTCAGAGTGTTATCTTCTTGGCAAACAATCAGGTCTATCATGCAAGGACAAAGCACATTGATGTGAGGTTTCACAAGATCAGAGAATGGCTTGTATCAAGACATATACGACTTAAGAAGGTTCACACATTAGAGAATGTACAAGACATGTTGACCAAGCAAGCCACCATTTACTAGTTTAAGCATTAATTTTGCATGTTCTCCAATGTTAAGCAGAGGAGGCTCACAATCCCAAAGTCGGAATTAGAAAACTGAAGCAGTAGATATTCATAGAGGAATTAAGAATTCGCCAAGGTAGAGATTGTTGAGATTTGACCCATTCTATTTTGGGCTTAAATCTTCAGTTTATTAGGAATTAATTTATGGGGATTGTGATAGAGTTTATAGGGATTTTATTGTAAAATAAGGATCAATAGAATCCACTATAAATAGGATAACATTGTAACCCTAAAGTAACACAAGATGTTTTTGTGCAATTGAGAGAAATTGCAATTGTTCAGTGATTGATTATATGAATCAATAAAGGGAGTAATAGCTACTCTATAGCCGTAGAGGAAGGCACAATTTGCTGAACTGCGTGACCGAAGTTTTATGTGCTTGTTCTTATTGCTTTACGTTCTTGCTCTATTATATTCTATGCAATCCAACAGTTCTTTCCCACAAAGAAAGTATGAGATGTGATGGATGATAAGAGAAGAGAGATAAAAATAAAAATGCGTCGAAATGAGGTGTATAAAAATTGAGGTATGAACACATCATTATTGCATTTCCACCTGATCAGAGGACTATGGCTAAACGTGTTGCTCCTACCAACTTTAATGGTCTTATTCTTATGTGGCATTTTCCTTATTTCAGTTCAAATTAATTAAGCTTAACAGTGACGAGACAAACCAGAAATATAATAATATTATACATGGTAAAGCTTTTTAGAGTGTTACTCATATACTCATTCGAAATGGGATGGGAGAGTATAATATTCTTCGGTTATTTTTTTTTTTTATTTTTTATCTTTGATGAATGTCGTTAAACATTCAGTAAATGGTTGAATGTTTCACCTGATGAATATTTTTTCCAGAATTTGAATTGGAACTTTCATTCTTGCCGGGTCTAACTTATTTACCACTAGACCAACACCTTGATGGTTGAGTGAGGACTAGATTATAAATTATAAAAGTTTAAGACAAAATGTATGATACCCCTTGAAATTTAGATGGGTACAAGAGAAATTGCCAAATTCTTAATTTATTTTAGGCTAATTATTTTTAATCCTTCTAGTTATATCGTCGGACAAATTTTGTCCCTGATAGAACCAAAGTTAAATTTGGATCCTTTAAACTTTTAGATTTCCTATTATTAATCCTCATCACCACAACTTGAGTTGTTAATGTATTCGGTAAGCGCTTACTGAGGTGATATCAAGTGTGATTAGGGTTGTAAGGGAACCAGACCCAAAAAATCGATCATTTTTTTTAAATCGGGTCGGTTAGACTGGTTAGCGGGTCACGTGAGTGAAAAAATAGGTTTATTACGGTTTAGTTCGGTCGGTCTCAATTTGGGCATGAGCCCGACCGAACCCACCGAAGTAATTCTGTATATAAAAAAAGGACCTGTTCCAAGTCAATGAGGCAGCAATAAAAAACACTACAATTTAATTTATCTTCTCCCCTTCAGTTGTCACACACACCTTCAACCATCTCTTTCTTTTCTCTTCTCCCCTTTTGATGAAATGATATTTGATGAAGAGGTTTTCTCTACTAAAACTGTGATCAAATATCTTTCAAGACTCAATCGTAGTACATTATTGATTTTTTTGTCCCCACATGAATTGTGTTGCTATGTATTAATCTCACTAGTTAGATTTTGGATGAGCAGTTTAGAAAGTGAAATATGAGTTTATTTAAATTAAGGAAAAAAAAAACTAAGAGATAAAAGAAGTTCACAGAGGCAAACAAAGAAGAAAGCGTATATGAAAAAATGAGTTCACTTGATTTACAACTTATTCTCAACCAATATACTCTTATAAGATGAAATTAACATTTAAGATGTCTATAAGAGCTATTCACCTACTAATTCATTAGCTACGTGAATCTACCAATTAAGAACCTAGCCTTAATTCCTTAAGTCCTAGTGATCATAAAAGGAGCATTATAGCATATGCCTAGTCGATGATAAATTCTCGAGCTCTGTTCCTAACCCATGAAGTTCATGTCATAGTAGTGGATAGATCTCTGACTGTCACTCAAGAAATCTTAATAGTTCCTACTAGATGATTCTATCCTAGAGAGGTGAGTATTTTGACTTGTCCCTCGGTTTAGACCTCATTCCAAACTCACAGTATTCAAACCTATGGGCTAATGTCCCCTATTGTCACCTAGAAAACCTCAACCCAATCCAAGACAAGTCTTTCTTAAGATGACTGATGAAAGGGTGGTTCCTCTCATTAATTAAATTCACACGAACTTTTCAATTTCCGTGCAAATCCTAAAATCATCATTTTGGTAAAAGATACATGAACGCGTAAATAAAATTATTAAACCTAAGACATAGGTGTATCCCGTTTATATGAACTAAGCATAGATCAATTGATATCAATTTTCCAATTTATTTATGAATTAATATAAATCCTTAAAATCACCAATCGACCAATTGAAGCATTAAGCGTGGAGAGAAACACCAAATTAGCAAATTATAATTGCATAAAGATGTATAAAATAAGAGTAAAACCTATGTACATCATCACAAATACTAAAATATAGTCAAACGACGACATAAGGGGGTAAAGAGAAAAGTGTAACCCAAGATAGAATTGTGGCATGGACATCCCCTTCCTCCATGGTGCCCTGACACCAGCCCTCAAGGGCCTAGCCTTCCTCTTCACCAAGAAATTTCCTCCAAGAGTCTACCAAAAATGTTTATTAGGTTTAGAATAAGAGAAAGATGAAAATATCCACAAAACGTAGCTTAAAAATGGATTCTATAGTGATTTTCGTGTACGTGTCTGGTTCTTTCGCAGCGGTTTTTTACGCTACCTAAAACAACAAGTACAAACAGACGCTATCGCAGCGGTTTGATGCGCTGGAAAGACTACAATTCCATACCACATTCTTCGATTTTTCTGTTTCTCTCCAAATCTTCTCCTAAAATAAAGTAAATAAATATAGATAAGAGATAAAAGTAAGATAACAACCTAAATTAAACTTATCTTATCATACAATAAAATCATTTAAATCCTAACAAAATCTAGAAAAATATCATTAAAACTAATAAAGATAATAAAATAGATTTAAAATATTAAAATGTATGAATTACTCCGTCCTAAAATGACCAAAATATCCTAAAAAATATTTAAACTACATGCAAATAAACTAGGAAAATAGCTATAAATCTCGGGACATCACCTTCTCCAGAAAACCCTTTTCTTTACTTGTCACATTCATCTATCTCTTTCTTTCTCTTCTTGCATGTCCACTTCTCTTCAAACCTTAGCCGCTACCCACACCAGAAACCCTCCTCCCACCATGACTACCACCCTCATATCATCTCTTTTCTTCTCCATTTTTCCGCAACAACCTCCACACCAAGATCTCTTCCTTTCTATTGTCTTCATCGTCTTCATAATCAATGTCGCCCACCATCAATGTCTTCCTCGCCCTCTCTACCTTCCTGTCGCAAATATGTCATCCCCCGCAGATCTCTTATCATTAATGTCGCCCATATATCTCTTCTCATCGACTTCGCCCACCATCATCATCTTCATCAGTGGCGTTTTTGCACATTCCATTTTGTTCTCTAGGGTGTGGTTTCGGTTCTGGTTTTGGGTGTGGTTCTTATTCTCTTCTCTCCCAAACCAAACACTTGGAAG
The DNA here is from genome assembly GCF_012489685.1 of Lotus japonicus. Classification (NCBI taxonomy): domain Eukaryota; kingdom Viridiplantae; phylum Streptophyta; class Magnoliopsida; order Fabales; family Fabaceae; genus Lotus; species Lotus japonicus. Next base: position 4,415,836 of record NC_080042.1, read on the forward strand.
ATAGATCTGTTGAGATTTGAGGCATGCAATAAGAAAGAGATAATAGATCTACTGCTTCAAGAATTTGTGGTTATTGCAGATCTCTTCTCATCAATGTCGCCCACATATCTCTTCTCATCGACGTCACCCACCATCATCGTCTTCATCACTAGCGTCGCCTGCAAAATCCCTTTTGTTATCCTGGGTGTGGTTCTGGTTATGGTTTTGGGTAAGGTTCTTGTTCTCTTCTCTGCAAGCCCAAACACTTGGAAGATTGATCTGTTGAGAATTGAGGCATGCAATAAGATAGAGAAGATAGATTTGTTTCTTCTGGAATTTGTGGTTATCTGATATGTATGCATCTATTGTTTATATTTTTATTAGTAATTTTCTTCTTTGTTGAAAATTTGTTAATAATTGGTTCTGATATGTTTCTTCCATCATCTTCTTTTTTTTTGCGATATTATTTGGATATACAACTGTGCGAACCCACCCGACCAAACTGAACCCGAACTACCCGTACCTGCTTGCTAGACATCCCTAAGTGTGAGTAAGAAATCCACATTGGATGAAAAGAAGAGTGTTGAGCACTTTATAAGTGAGAAAAGCTATAAACACAATGCCTTAAGGTTTTAGGTGAATGATGTTGAAGTTGATCAAAGTATCACAAGAAAGGGGAGTTTGAATTGTGCCCCACTTAAAACTTAATTTACCAAACGATATAAAGATTTCTCATCTTTGTTGGCATCGTTTGGTGCAGCGGAAGAGTAAGAGCAGCGGAGTAGATAATACACACAGACAATTTTATCTTGTTTCACCCCTAGAACGATAGGGCTACGTCCAGTCTTTGGCGGCACCAAGATTTTACTAATGACAAGTATCAAAGACTTCTCCTTACAAGTATTTAACATGACCTCTGCCAATGAGTGTTAGACATGACTCCTCTAAGTATTATTTCAATGCTTCTTAGGCATTGAGTATTATTTAAGACTCCTCCAAATATTCTTTCACTGCCTCTTCAGGCATTAAGTATTACACAGGACTCCTCAAAGTATTCTTTCACTGCCTCTTCAAGAATTGAGTATTAGGCAGTACTCCTCCAAGTATTCTTTCACTACCTCTTCAAGCATTGAGTATTAGACAGGACTCCTCCAATACAAGTATTATACAGAATTTCTCCCAAAACAATCTTTCTCAAGATTGCTTTCTTCTACTCTAAAATCTCTTCTTGTAAGAGGGATAGTAGATCAATTAAGTTCATGAGTCATAAAGTATTAAGGTTTGACTCTTAAGTGAATACTTTATGTTCAGTTACATGATAGAGATACAAAATATTTGACTTTAAAGAATGTCTACTCTATATGTTGAAGAAGATGATGATAAATGATACGATCAATTGAGGTTCAGCATCGATCTATGATGTTGAGCTCTGAGGCTTCTTTTCACGCTTAAGTGATTTGAGCATAAAGCTCAATCCATGTGAGTCTAAACGATACTTCTTCAAGTCTTCACTTCTTCCCATTATACTCTAGAATCTTTTATGAGTGAAAGATAGCCGTTGCGGCCCATTGGAGCGTGTTGTTCATATAACTTCTAGCCATTGGATCAAACTATACAAAAGGTATTTTCGTCAAAGAGTGGTACAATTTGATTGAGACCTTATGTCGTAAAGATGTAATCTATCTTGTTGCAGGTAGCATAGGTCTGAGTTTCTATCCATTGGTGTAGGGAGATGGAAATCTGTAGTGAGACCATAGAGTTTTTATCTTGATCATAGAATTGTGTCAGATAATTGATTTTCAATTTGAATCTTCTGCACAAAGATTTATCGGCTTTATCTTCAATGGGAAGTTTACTTGATTTGACTTTGTAGCTTGCTTGAGTGAGACCTTGATTCTTTTTTAGATGATCTTCTTCTCATGTCGTCTCCATCCTTCTTTAGTTCTTCAAATGATGACCTTTCTTCCAATGATTGATTCTCATTTAGAATACTCTTTTATTAAGCTCATATCATCATGCTTTTCTCTTGACACAGCAGTCTTCATGTGATGATAAACATTAGTTGCCCTTGAATCTCTGCTTGCTTGATTTATCTTAGACGAGTCTCTTTCTTCATCCATTCCTCTTTTAGAAGATGTGCTAAGTTGGCGCATGCTTCATATTTCTCGCCTGTTGGTCATTTAGTAGTTGAGGCTTTCATCTTTTACCAATTTCTTCTTCAGAAATGGATTGTCTAGTTTGTCTGTATTAGATAGATTTTGAATACAAAGACAATAGACTTTACTCCATTCTATTGATCCTTTGATGAGAGATAAAAAGGAAACTTTGATGTTGACATGGTGCACTACTTTCCTTGGTCAGAGTGCTCTGTAAAGTATCACGTGGTTTCCTAGCACTTGACTTTCTCCTCAAGAATGTTAGAGTTATTTCCATTTGAATATGACGCTCTTTTCTCTGAACATTTCTTTCCTTTGATCAACCATTACAATTATTAATCCATACTCGATCTCATATATCCATACAAAATTCCATACTCAATCTCATGTACGGTTCTGTAAAGTGGTTGAAAGCATTACTTATCTGTCAACTTTTCCACTATCACCCCTAAAAAACCAAACTATGCCTTACGTAAAGTTGCCACAGTACGCTTAACCTCTGGATTTGAAATCACTTCTTATATACCCGGTATTGGCCATAATTTACAAGAACATTATGTAGTCTTAGTAAGAGGGGGAAGGGTTAAGGATTTACCTGGTGTGAGATATCACATTGTTCGAGGAACTCTGGATGCTGTTAGAGTAAAAGACTGTCAACAAGGGCGTATTAGTGCATTGTAGATTCTTATCCAAGACTTGTATCATTTGATAATGCAATGTGAATCGTTAGAAACATGTGAAGTATATGGCTAACCCAAAAATGAAAGTTTTGTAAGGGAACTGGAGCAGGCTACCATGACACAAAAGCTCTTCTTTCTAAAGATATTCGATTCGGAATTATGATATGTCCAAGGTTCAATATTGAAAGAATTTCAGAGGTTTTCCTTGACTTTGTCCGTGTCAACAAACAATTCAAAATGCCTCAACTTTTTAGATTAGGTCCGAGTAAATAGCAATGATTCGAAGCACTGTACACTATTTCGAAAAACCCACGAACTCAATCGTATGGATATGTAAAATATAGGATTTCCAATCCCATCAAGAAAAGGAGGGAAACAGATACTCAATTTCAAGTGAGTAAACATAATTCCTTTCTTCTTTACTATGTTTTCTGCCTTTGACGCTTTGTCCTTTGGTTGACTCCTTTGACTTGTCATCTCTTTAATACTTCTAGTCTTCTCTCTCTTCTGTTTCTTGAGTGTCTCTTCTTTGCCTTTGTGTCGTCCTCTTTCTTGGTTCCTTGTTCATATGTCTTGGAGAGTGTAAGAGTAATTTCCTGAAAATGCAATTCACATAATATAAACAATTAGTTCATTTATACTCTTGAAAATTGTTATCATTCAAAACATGATTGACGATATGATTGGTGTTTTAACTTAATAGATGTTATGTTCAATTCACTTATTGTTTGTTCTTAAGCTCAATGTAGATATCTCACCATATTCTTATTACACTCGCGGCCCAAAATTATATTAGAGCTGATGGTAAATGCAACCATGATGATAGCTCCTTGTGTTGAAAGTCTTCTCTACAATAGCCACTAGGTGTCACACCTCGACTTTCTAGGGTCACAATTAGTAACCTGTAAAAGAAAATATGCAATGATTTCCAAAGCACATTGATGTGTTTTTAAATTCACTGATGTGGTTATGTTGGAGAAAACCTAGAGTCCCCCAAGAAAAATAGACAAAGCAGCCAACCAACCATCGGTAAAAGTGGAGCAGTCGAGGAAAGATCGTGGTCTTTTCGCTCGACATGATAGAAAAGGACGAGATATGGCACGAATTCGGGATTATGCCGCGAGGCAGATGGCTGCCCATCGTTGTGATACAACAGTCATCCCGAAAAGAGGGCAAGATATGACACGAATCAGGGATTATGCAGTGAGGCAGTTGGCTGCCCACCTTTATGACATGAGAGGAAGCTGCACAACGCCTATGGCATGAAACCAAACGCTCACATTTGGCCATTCAATATTTTCTCCCGTACTGTCATCGCGTCGCATGATGACTATCCTAATGCTCACATTAGGACATTCAATATTTTCTCTCGTGCTAGCATCGCACCGCATGATGTCTATCTTAATCCTCACATTAGACCGTGCAATAATTTCTCGCATGTAGGAAATGCGTCGCGCGATGGCTGCTCATGACTTAGATAAGTCAGTCGGACGACAATGTTTTCATACGTTGATATGTTGTGAAGGAAAAAACATAAAAAAATGAAATACGTCCAACTACATTAGGCAAAAATAGAAAGGCAGACATTAAACAAACAAAATGTTGTTTAGATGGTAAACTAGTTGTTGAAGAGGCACGCAGAACAAGGAATTGGTAAACCGGATGACTGACTTAAAATTGTGTGCTGAATGATAGTGGAGGGATTAAAATTCGAAAACTTAAAGGGATTGAAGTGTGCTTGAGGTTTGATCAAAGGCTTCTCATAAAGCTTTTTAACCTAATATCTAAGGCAATCCTTGAGGGGTTGTGTATCACAGGGGTTCTAGGTCGGCTTACCATGATATTAGTGAAGGGATCCGAGAGCATACCTATGCCGGCCCAACACGAGCAAACCATTGAGGAGCTTCAGAGAAGGTGGGAACGCGTCTAACTTGCCACGTAATTGTATGAGAGGTAAAGCCATGACCAAGTCTTTACTGACTTCCGGGTTAATCTTGTCAGCTATGTTATCACTTTGTTACCTTTCTATTATGTCCATTCGATGTACCTAGACACTTAGCATGGTCGACCTGCCTATTATATTAGGTTTAAATGTGTTCTCCGTCCCTAAACTTTGAGCAAGATCTGATTTATGTCCCTCACCGGAAAATCTTCCTAGCCCCATCCTCAAACTCAATTGTTTGTACGAAAACCGTCCTTGCCGCCGATATACCTCCGGCAGCCGTGCACAACCGTTCAATGTGGCCATGCCATGTCATTTAAATAAATGATGTGTCATTTAAATAAAAAAATTAAATTAACATAATTAAATTTTAATTTACCACCCCCAAAATCTTTCTAATTAAAACTAACAAAAAAATATAAATGTTCATCTTCTTCATTAGCTTGACTAAAAACCCCAGAAAGAAAAAAAAACTTCATCTCCCAAACATCTTCATCTTCATTCCATCATCTTCATCTTTTTCAAGAAGCAAAAAGAGCAAATCAATATTCTTCAAACCAAAGAAAACCAATCTAAGAAGAAATCAATGAATTTGCTCTATATACAATATAATAAATTGAACAAACCCGTCCTCCCTCTACCTCTCCACCTCTTCGTCTTCTCTTCCCTATCCTTTCAAAGGCCATAACCTTACAGATACAAGTAGCAGAGTCCCACCACCACCAACAACTCCATCATTTTTCCCACCACTCGGTGACCCAAGAGAGAGGGAAATCGTGGGGGAAGAAAGATCAGAGATCTAAGAGAGAGAGAAGTGCAGATCGATCCTCTACCATTCACCCTCCGTTCATCATCTCTTCTTCTTCTTCTTCAGGCATGTCATCTTCTTTATCACCCATCTTCCAGATCAACGAAATCCATCACCCAGAACCCCTAAGAACCCAAATCTGCTAGCTTGAGATGGTTCTGGAGAAAGAAGTTGGTCATTTGCCTCTCTTTTGTGTTGATCTGGTCTCCAAAGTGGCGATGGGTATGGTGGGTGGGGGTTCGGGTTCTGGGTTATGGTGGATGGGGGTTATGGGTTTTGAGGGTGGTGGGGGTTGCGATGGGTGTGGGTAGAGATTCTGGGTTCATAAGGTTACGGTGGATGGAAATTGTGGGGGTTTCAAATCCTGTTTGGACCCAGTAAAACTACAATCTTTGGCTGGGATAGGTGAAGATTGAAGAAAACAGCGGAAGACGATTACAGAAATGAAGAGTAATGAAGAAACAATTTCGTGTGAAGAATATGGAGGATCTGTGATCTAGTAAAGCTACGATTTTTACAAGTTTTTCTTACTTTTATCTTTTCCCCTTTCACCGATTCTGGGTTTGAGTTTGAAGAAGATGAAGATGTCATAAAGTTTCTGAGTTTGAGTTTGAAGAAGATGATGAAGTCATGATTTTTCTTTAAATCAGTTATGAAGATCTGGGCTGCAATAGGGTCTCAAACTTATGGTGGTACTCTGAATGTGTCCGCTAACATCTGGTGTATTATGTTCTCCACGAATCTCAGCATGTGTTCCTCCTGCCACAGTGGAGTGCTTGAACCGTTTCTGCCTATGCTGGGATCCTGTCTGTCTTTTGTTTTCATTGGTTTTCCTTTTGTAATTTTGCTCTTTTGTTTGTTGTTAGTTTCATTCCAAGTTTATATTTCCCCGTCATTTACTGTTTCTGTCTTTTCCTAGTTGTATGACCCAGCCCTATCAATATAGTATATCCTATTTTACTCTAAAAAATGAAGATCTGGGTTTTAAATTTTGTGATGTTAGATGATTTTAGAATTGTGTTATTTTAAGATTTCACTAAAGATGAAAGATGAAGATGAAGAATTTTTATGATTTTTGTAATTAATAATTTTTATGAGGAAGATCATCATGATCTGATTTTATTAGGAGATGAAGTTAGGTTAGTGTTAGTTTTAATTTTAGGGTTAGAGTTTTAATTAGAAATATTTTGGGGGTGGTAAATTAAAATTTAATTATGTTAATTTTTTTATTTAAATGCCATGTCATTTCATTAAATGACGTGGCATGGCAACGTGCACGGCTGCCGTACAAACAATTGAGTTTGAGGATGGGGTTAGGAAAATTTTCCGCGAGGGACGGAAATCAGATCTCGCTCAAAGTTCAGGGACGGAGAACACATTTAACCCATTATATTAAGGAGGTCTTCCTTGCTTATTATAACTTAACTTTACTCGAATACTACTCCAAGATTTTGTTTCCCATTCAGCATACCTAGTCTTAGGGTTCTTTTGAGAACATTACTCATATTGGTTCTCATTCTATTTCAAATTTTGTTCCTTTATCTAATGTTTTGGTTGTGCCTCGGTTATCTAAAAATCTTGTTTCTGTTAGCAAATTGACTCGTGACCATAATGCTAAAGCTATTTTTCTAAATGATTCCTTTGTGATTCTTAATTGAAAAACAGGCGCCGTTATGGGAAGAGGCAGATGTGATCAAGGACTTTATGTGCTACATCAGGGACCGCAGGCGTTGCTTACTACCTGTTCTCCATTACCCCGTGCCTCCTTTGAATTGTGGCACTCACGACTAGGACATATTAATTTTGATATTACTAAAACATTGCATAAACATGGCTGCTTAGATGTTTTCTCTATATTTCCTAAGCCAATCTATTGTACTTCTTGCTAGATGGCTAAGAGTAAATGTTTAGTCTTTTATGATAATAATAAACGAGCTTTTGCAGTTTTAGACCTTATTCATTTTGACTTGTGGGATCGTCTCATGTTGCTTCGATTGATGGTTTTTCTTACTTTGTTGTTTTAGTGGATGATTTCTCTCAATTTACTTAGTTTTATCCATTGAAGCACTAGTCTGATATTTATGATGTGCTACTTCGATTCAAAGTGTTTGTGGAAAATCAATTCTCTCGGTCGATCAAAGTTTTTCAAAGTAGCAATGGCATTGAATTCACAAATAACAAAGTACATACTTTATTTGCTTCCTTTGGTGTGCTTCTTCGTTTTTCATGCCATCATACTCAGGCACATAATGGTTGGGTTGAATGGAAACACAAACATGTTCTTGAGCTTGGACTTACTATGTTGTATCACTCGCATGTACCAACTACCTACTGGGTTGATGCCTTCAGTTCTGTGGTATACATTATTAATCGTATCCCTTCAAAGGTTCTCTTGATCAGATTTCATTTCAGCTTCTATTTCAGGTTGCACCTACATATGCTAATTTCCATCCTTTTGAATGTAGGGTGTTTTCGTGCTTGCGTCCCTACATGAAAAATAAATTTAGTCCATCTCAAGTGGGAAAAATTTTAGATTGAAAACGCTATTCAAACCCCCCCCCCTTTCTATCGTTTTTATACCTTCAATTGGTATTAGAGCGCAAGTTCTGATTACCACACCTAACAGTGTTCAGTGATCCGGGTCGGTGTGAAAAACTGAGATGGCTACCACCATTGAAGCGCAAAAAGATGTTTACAGTGCAAAGTCTCCTATGTTTGATGGTCCAAGGTTTGAGTACTGGAAAGACAGAATCGAAAGCTTTTTTCCGGGCTTCGATGCAGATCTCCGGGATATTATAGTGGATGGCTACGAGCGTCCAATTGATGGTGATGGCAAGAAGATCTCAAGAACATAGATGACTGCTGAGCAGAAGAAGCTTTACTCACTGCATCACAAAGCTAGAACTATTCTTCTCAGTGCTATTTCCTATGAAGAATATCAAAAGATAACAGATCGTGAGTATGTTAAGGATATCTTTGACTCCTTGAAGATGACCCATGAAGGAAACAAGAAGGTGAAAGAGTTAAAGGCGTTGTCTTTGATCAGGAAGTATGAATCCTTTCAAATGGAACGTAGTGAGTCCATTGAGGATATGTTTTCCAGATTTCAGTTGCTCATTGCTAGAATAAGACCCTCAACAAAAGCTACACCACTTGTAACATCCCGATCTGACGACTGGCCTCACGGTAACAACACGAGTCTTTTCAACGCGCTTTGTCCTCATTCGCACGCTTCCCGGGAAAACTTCCCAGGAGGTCACCCATCATAATATTGCTCCAAGGCTAGCACACTTAACCATGGAGTTCTTATGAGTTGGGCTCCCGAAAAGAAGTTGCAACTTGTTGTCATGAGTAGTACTAATCAAATCTTTTATGCCCTCCTCAACTGTATAGTCCATCCCTATACAGTCTCGAAATACCTCTTGTTCAGGTGTGAGATCGGTTCATTCATGTGCTCCTCCGCCTAGAAGCCTGCCAGGAGCCGCTCCTTGTCCGTGCCTCACTGCACTGGCGATCACTCCGCGCCCTCGTCGGCCCCGGGCGTCACAGGCCCACCAACTTCCGCTTGGTTCGTCCCCGAACCACACCGTACTAGGAGAGGTCGGCTCTGATACCATTTGTAACATCCCGATCTGACGACTGGCCTCACGGTAACAACACGAGTCTTTTCAACGCGCTTTGTCCTCACTCACACGCTTCCCGGGAAAACTTCCCAAGAGGTCACCCATCATAATATTGCTCCAAGGCTAGCACACTTAACCATGGAGTTCTTATGAGTTGGGCTCCCGAAAAGAAGTTGCAACTTGTTGTCATGAGTAGTACCAATCAAATCTTTCACTCCGCGCCCTCGTCGGCCCCGGGCGTCACACCTGTCCTGACCTTGGCAACCTCCTTCAGAACTCAAAATCTCATTCAACTCATTCAGGAGTTCTCTGAAGAGGCAACCAGAAGATTGCAATGGTTATATCAGGTAACTGATAATCAGTTTGATGCTTCTTTTGTTGATGGTCTGTGGTCTGTGATCGAGGCCGTACCCGATACAAATAATTAATTTAGAAAAACTGTAGTAACTAGGAAGTGACTCCTAGGTCGTTTCCCAAGGATTATCGTTTCAACAAAGACTCAGTATTAAGAACGCACAACGCACACACACTGGGGGGGGGGGGTTTGTGATTCAGTTCAAAAGATTAGCAGAAAGTAAAAACAGATTAATATGATAAGTAAAGATGGACGAATCCCTTTGTTCAGTATATCGCTGCTCAATCACGGGTATCTAAAGATCAATTCTTGTTATTAGTTTCCTAGTTCGTGAGAATTAATTAACTAAGCGATAACTGATTCACAGATTCCTAAACTAAGCGATTAAGAATCGTTTACGCCCTAATATGAACTAAGCGAACATACATCATCTTCTATTTCGTGAACATAAGGAATTAAGCAAACCTAAGCCAGAATTAGAGATGAAGAAAACTAATCAGGTGAATTCTATTAAGCACTATACCTCAAGAGCGCGATATACTTTGCAAAGGAATTCGTTCGAAAGGAATTAGCCTTCCATGGATGGGGCGAATTCAGCAATTAAATTGGAGGAAGTAGAGAATAAAGGCATAAACCCTAGCAGAACTCTAATAATTACTGAAAACGAAATTATACTGAATAATAAGCAGAAGGCAAAGGTCATTGTTTCTCTCAGCACAAACCCTTAAATAGGAGCTGAGATCACAAATCCTAATCAAAATCAAATCCTAAAAGATAACAATAAATCCTAACAAATCCTAAAGATAGAGTTTTAAAATAACAACCTAAATAAGTTTGAATCCTAAAGATATCAAACTTAATTTATTCCGAAATTAAATCCTAATATTTCCTAAAATACAATCTTCACTCCAGCACAATCAAATCTTCATTCCGTAAATCTCCAAAATGCCCTTGATGCCAATTAAAACCTGAAAATAAGAATAAAAGTAATTAGACCAAATAATAGAAATCTCTGTCAAGCAAGGTCAATTAATTACGAATAATCATTAATAATGACAAATTAAGGCTATATAAAATGGGTAAAATATTGCTCATCAAATACCCCCACACTTAGCCTTTTGCACTCCTGGTCAAAATAAAGAATTAAGAACATGAAAACCAATTTGTAACTGGAAGTGAATCATGCAATAACCTAAAAGATCACATACTTAACAATGAATCCTAGGTAATGTAGAGAAATTGGCAAAATCAAGTGAAGAATCAAAGAGACAAGAAATCCATGAATATCATCCAAACATCCAAGCATGTAAAGTAACCAATCAAACCAAAAGGTGAGAACAAAGATGATAGAACCTCACAAGTTATGCTCTCAAAGTGTTTACACTCAAGTGTTTAAGGTTTGTGTTTACGCTCAAGGCACTTCATGAGAACAAACACTACCATAGGCTTGACAAGACGCTAACATCAACAATCAAAAACACATGCACATAAAGATCAAAAAGGACTTTTAAAGGTTGTAAATGGGGCCAAGGACAAGGTAGGATAAAATATGGGATAAGTAGCTAAAACCTTAAGAAATAGAGGAGCAATGAGGAATAAGTAAGAAGTAAGTCAAAATCAACCCAATTTCATAGCATAAGATTTGAAATTCTTCCTCCAATTCCACACTTCAACTTTTCATCCTTCATCCTTTCATTCATTTTTTCCTCTTTGGCCTTTTTTTTTTCTTTTCTTTTTTTTTCGTTTTTTTTTTTTTACTGAATAACAAAACTAGTAAGAAAAACAGCACCACCATACTATTTACAACAACCAACTAAGCATAACCGAGAATTGGAAGAATTAAAGGACAATGCACCCTTACCCACTTAGTACTTACTCCCAAAACAATTCCAAAGCTCCAAAATTCCCTAAGATTAGGTCAATCATGGTTTTTCACTTATAAGCTTGTAATGAGCTAAAGAAAAGAAGGGTAAAAAGGCTCAAAGTGGCTATCAAAGGATAATTCATTCAAGGTAGGCTTATATGGCTAGTGGCTTATTAATTAAAAGAAGAAAATGCCTAAAATCACCTCAATATGTGCATGTGAGTATCAAGTAGAAACAAGCGTCAAGTCAAGTTCTAGAGTGCAAGTAATCAAGAGTGCAATCACACAAGAAAAAGATTAGAGATGGCATACAGTTGACCACCTACAGTTAAGGCTCAAAAACTCTCACAGGGGAATTAAGTCTATCATAATTGTTTCAACCCCTCAATTTTCAAAAGTAACTTGACACACAAGAACGCATGGATTCACATCACAAGATATCATGACTCAATTCAAAGAAAGAAAATGCCCATAATCTAAACAAGACCTAAGAATTCAAAGAAAAGCATGGATCAATTTATTCATCTAATTTATTCAACCTAAGCTAATCTCCCCCCCCACACTTAAACTACATATTGTCCCAATGAAGCATAACAAATATGAAATTGAACAAGTGCAATAAAAGTAAAGAAGGAGAAAGAAAACTCCCTGATTCATGGCGGGAAGAGGGTGGAAACAACCAAGGAAACATCGTCCATGGTAGCATCCACAAGAGAAGGATTAGTGAGGAAATGCTTGAGGCGATGACCATTAACTTTGAAGCTCTTATCTGTGGATTCACTTTTGATCTCTACAGTACCATAAGGAAACACATTAGTAACAACAAAAGGACCAATCCACTTAGAACGAAGCTTACCGCTCATTAGGCCAAGCCTAGAGTTATACAACAACACTTATTGTCCAACCAAAAAGTCTTTTCTGGAAATCAAGCTATCATGGAATATTTTGGTCTTGTCTTTGTAGAACTTAGAGTTCTCATAGGCTTCCAAGCGGATCTCATCTAACTCACTCAATTGAAGCTTCCTTTCGCCACCAGCTTGATCAAGAGCCAAGTTGCAAGTCTTCACAGCCCAATAAGCCCGATGCTATATCTCAACAGGAAGATGACATGCCTTACCAAAGACAACGCGGTAAGGGGACATTCCGATGGGTGCTTTGTAAGCAGTACGGTGGGCCCAAAGAGCATCCTCAAGTCTATTGCTCCAATCCTTCCTGTTAGGCTGGACAGTCTTCTCCAAGATCCTCTTTATCTCTCTGTTGGAATTCTCAGCTTGCCCATTTGTTTGAGGATGGTATGGTGTGGAAATTCTATGAACAACCCCATATTTCTTGAGAAGAGCTTGCATGGACCTATTGCAGAAATGGGTGCCTTGGTCACTAATGATTGCTCTAGGAATGCTAAACCTGCAAAAGATGTTAGACCTAACAAAATCCACAACAACTCGAGAATCATTAGTCCGGGTGGCCTTAGCTTCCACCCATTTAGAAACATAATCAACAGCAAGCAAAATATAATAAAAACCAAAAGAAACAGGAAAAGTGATAAGCGCATAATTGATGCACTTTATGTGTGTCTTTCTAAGCTTCATTATATACATTTTTGTGATTAATTGTTATAACTTAGTCATGTTTTGACCATTAGTGTTTATTTGGATTATTCATGAAAAAGTGCTTAATAGTTAATTCTACACTTTTAGTTTCTATGACTGTTTTGCTAGAAGAGATTGAATATGGCGCTAGAAATAACGAAATAAGGCTCATAATATGTCGTTGGAAAGCTAACTTGAAGCCCTACAACTTTCATGTTCAGCATTATTGAAGAAAAAGCCTCTAAAATGGTCAAAATGGCCTTGCAAAGTTTCTGTCGCTAATCCTGCGAGTCTGGAACAGTCTGCACTAAAATGATCATATCTTGGGCTACAGAACTCCGAATTAGGATCCGATTGAAGGACCGTGAAGCTGACTTAAAGAGCTACAACTCTCATGTTTACCTCAATTGAAGATTCAAACTTATTGTGGGACCCACGAATGCTTGATTGTTCAGCAGCTTACTCCTTTATTTGGGCCCGATTTTGTGAAGATTTAGAAAAGATTTAGATAACAAAGATTGTTACTTGATGAACAAGTTTATTTATTAGTATAAATAAGTGAGTTTAGGCTTTTACCACACCACCATCACCTCACCACATCTCACCATCACCTCCTCCACCTTCTCCTAATAGCTCTCTCCATCTTTTTTTAGTATGAGTTGCTAAACTCCATAGTTAGTCTAAGGATTTTTAATATTCTTGTGTTTGCAAACTTGAGGTTCTATTCTTAATGCGAATTTGTTCTTATTAATTCTCTTCATCTCTATTTCTGATCTAGGGTTTGCTTAATTCCGTAGTTTTAGAAATAAGAGTTGATGCATGTTCGCTTAGTTCATGTTAGTTCGTAACTGTTTCTTAATCGCTTAGTTTAGGAAACTGTGAATTAATTTCCGCTTAGTTAATTAGTTCTCACGAATTAGGGAATTGATAAGGAAGAATTAATCTTTTGTAACCAATGAAGGTTTGTTGCACTTGAATGTTATAATCCGATGACTAACGTTTTCTCTCTTCTGTCTAGTCTATTTAGTTATTGCTTTGTTACTTTTCAATCCAATCAATCAACCCCCTTTTAGGTTTCTTGTTATACTCTAATATCAATTAATAATTTATCAAGTCCTTGTGAGATCGATCCTGGTGTTAACACCTTGTACTGCATTCAAAGCAGAATACTTTGGCACGCACCCGCGACAGTGCGTTCGTCAAATTGGCGCCGTTGCCGGGGACTTCGGTGATTATTAATTATTTTAGAGTGTTTTTCATTTTTTTTTTAATTATTTTCGTTTTTATTTAAAAAAAAACAAAAAGAAAAAAAATAGGACCAGCGGTTATACACCATTAGGTATTTTTCTATTTTGTATCTATATCTTATATATCTATCTCATATCTTTTATCTCAATCTCATATCTTTTAATTCTCTTTCTTATCCTCTATTTTTAGATCACTATCTTCTTTTTTATTTCTCTATCTTTTATCTCTTTTATTTTATTTTGCTATCTTTTCTATTTTATTTCCTTTCATCTTTTTACTATTATTTCTATTATTAGTTTTTTTTTCTTTTTTCGTTAACTAACTATTTTTTTTTTCTTTCCAGATCCTTACGTTTTTTTTTATTTGTTTACTTTTTGTTTCCTTTTTTTTAATTCTCATTACTAATTTTCCCTCTAACTTATTTTTATCCTTTTGTAATTTTTTTTTTGTTGTGGTGAAAAATAAAACGGGACACAAGTGTTAGTTTGTGGAGTTTTTGCAGTGATGGAAGCTAAACTTGATAAGCTAGAAGCCAGACTCGACGAGCTACAATTTTCTGTTATACAAATGTTGCTCAAGAGCTATCAGCAACAGTTTGAGTCACCTCAATGTTATCCACAAGAGCATTTTGAAAATATTTGGTGTGACCCACCTTGCTATCATCCACAAGGGAAATTCCAACAGCCTATTTATTCACCACCATGCTACTATCCGCAAGAGGAATTTCAATATCCTTTTCATGATCCACATCATTCACAAGAGGAATTCCATCAACCTTGGAATGATCCACCCCAATTTTTGGAAGACCTTTCAAAGCAATATGAAGCAAACCAAGCCCAGTTTCAACAACCTCGACACGAGGAACCTTCCATATTGCAAGAAATTCAAGACATGTTGAACCAAATGTCTGCAAATCTCAATGCAAATGCTAATCAACACCTGCAAGATACTGCGAATTCACAAGCTCCAGTTAACGAGCTAGTTGCACACGCTCCCACATTGCAACATGAAGTTGATGCGGAGATTGATGATAAAGTTAATCCTTGTGTTGATACTCATCTTGATGCTAGCACTGATGGTTCTGGTGATATTAACGAGTTTGAAGTCGATGTTGCTTCTGATGCTGATTCTAATGATGAAGCCAACCAACAAGAAATACATCTCCCTCTTCCACATAGAAGTTATGAGAGTGAGAAGATGTATCATGGTGAAGAAGAAAATAAGTTGTTGGATGATTTCAAGAAGTGTTTTGCAGTGAATGCAGTTAAGAAGATGGATGTAGAACGTGGATCTAAATTAGCAATTTTTCCACATAAGCCGCTTTTAATTAATCTAGACATTTTTGAAAAAGTCGTGCTTATTGGAGAGTCCATTGATTGCAAGGAGCCAACCTCAATGGAGGAATACTTTTTGAAACCTCTACCAAAGCCTCCAGACAAAGAGTTGATTGTTGAATGTACTAATTTTTCATTTACTCTTATTTCAGGTGGTACACATGCTTGGAAAAAGTTTTCACTCAAACTGAACATTGTCATGAGTCATGTTGAAGGTGCTAAAGAACAGTTTGAGTTTGTTAAGATTGTTGCAGATGAGATCCCTCCAAAGCCACCTGACTTGTGGATTGTCGTTGTTGTGCCTCAAGACTATGAGCTTCCTCTTAATGCAAGGCCTCCACCAGACCCAGGTGATAGCATTTTCAGAGCATTACCAGGTTTCATGTCTCGCCAGCTCCCTTGATCCCTTGTTTTTCCTAACCTTTCTCTTTTATTACGCTTGTCTAAATTATTTGATGATTTGTGCCACATTGTGGACAATGTGTGATTTAAGTGTGGGGGTGGGAATATTATTTAAGAGTAGTAGAACCTCAGTTAGGATAGTTTGCAATTTTATTTTAATTTATTTTCTTTGTTTTTATTGTTTTCAATAAAATAGTTCACACTTTTTCATTGAGTTTTAGAGATGATAAGTTTGTGAGCAATGTAACCACTTTTATGTTGAATTTCATGTGTCTTTTGGATGAAGTTGCTTGCATTTTGAGTTCATCATGATTTGCATTGAGAACTGATTTGTTGGATTCATTGTGTTATATACTTGCCATGTGAGACTACCTTGTGAGATTTTGGACCAAACACTTGAATGGTAATATCTTTGCCATGATTCTCTTATTTCTTGTGTGATTTCCTCATGTTTATATGCACTGCAGAACTTGACTTGATTCTGACTCAAATTGTTGTTCATTTTCATACTTTGATGTGATAAGGCATTCTTTTTCAATAAGCTATTGGCCTAAAAAGCTTACCTTGCATGTTTTAACCTTTGTTTTAACCCCTTTGAGCCTAATATCTCTATTCTTTTGTAGCTCATTACAAGCCTAAGTGAAAAACAATGATTATACCTTACCTTAGGAAATGTAAGAGCTTTGGAATTGACTTGGGAATGAGTATTCAACAAGTGCGGGGGTGATTTATTTGAATGCATGGTCTAAGTTGCTCAAAAGAGGTGCCTTCCTTGAGGATAAATTGTAAGCAAGCTGAAAAGAAGTTGAAAGAAAAAAAAGAAAAATATGCAAATGTAAAGAAAGAAAGGAAAAAAGAAGAAAAAAAAAAAGTGAAGTTACAAAGTGAAGGAAGATACTCATTACAAAAAGAAAAGGAAGTTAAAGTTGTAAAAAGAAGTTGTGAAAAGGAAGAATGTGTTAATTCTTGGGGTTGTGAGTAAGTTTACTTTGAATTATTCCCCATTGCTCTTATTTTTCCTAAGGTCTTAACTCTGAATATCTTTCATAAATCCTTCCTTGACCTTAGCCTCATTACAACCTTCAAAAGTCCTTTGATCTTTGTATGCATTTGTTCAATTTAATTGGTGTGTTAGACTCTTGTCAAGCCTATGATAAATGCATGTTTTCATGAGATGATGAGAGTTGCTTAAGCATGATTAAACACAAGCCTAAACACTTGAGAGTAGAGAGCATAACACTTGCATCCAACTTTGATGTTCATTTTGCAATTCTTGTTGGCTTGGAATGTAGGTGATGAAGTTCTTGTTTGTCTAATCTCTGTGGAAAGTGAAGTGGTTGTTTTCTTGCTCATAAACCTGAATTTCTACCTCTCAAAGATAAGTGTGAGCTGAGTTTTTATGTTTTAGGAAGTACTTGTTATCATAATTGATTTTCTGAATCTTCTTTGAAGTTAAGTTTTGCCCAGGAGTGCAAAAGGTTAAGTGTGGGGGTATTTGATAAGCGCATAATTGATGCACTTTATGTGTGTCTTTCTAAGCTTCATTATATACATTTTTGTGCTTAATTTTTATAACTTAGTCATGTTTTGACCATTAGTGTTTATTTGGATTATTCATGAAAAAGTGCTTAATAGTTAATTCTACACTTTTAGTTTCTATGACTGTTTTGCTAGAACAGATTGAATATGGCGCTAGCAATATCGAAATAAGGCTCATAATATGTCGTTGGAAAGCTAACGTGAAGCCCTACAACTTTCATGTTCAGCATTATTGAAGAACAAGCCTCTAAAATGGTCAAAATGGCCTTGCAAAGTTGCTGTCGCTAATCCTGCGAGTCTGGAACAGTCTGCACTAAAATGATCATATCTTGGGCTACAGAACTCCGAATTAGGATCCGATTGAAGGACCGCGAAGCTGACTTAAAGAGCTACAACTCTCATGTTTACCCCAATTGAAGATTCAAACTTATTTTGGGACCCACGAATGCTTGATTGTTCAGCAGCTTACTCCTTTATTTGGGCCCGATTTTGTGAAGATTTAGAAAAGATTTAGATAACAAAGATTGTTACTTGATGAACAAGTTTATTTATTAGTATAAATAAGTGAGTTTAGGCTTTTACCACACCACCATCACCTCACCACATCTCACCATCACCTCCTCCACCTTCTCCTAATAGCTCTCTCCATCTTTTTTTAGTATGAGTTGCTAAACTCCATAGTTAGTCTTAGGATTTTTAATATTTTTGTGTTTGCAAACTTGAGGTTCTATTCTTAATGCGAATTTGTTCTTATTAATTCTCTTCATCTCTATTTCTGATCTTGGGTTTGCTTAATTCCGTAGTTTTAGAAATAAGAGTTGATGCATGTTCGCTTAGTTCATGTTAGTTCGTAACTGTTTCTTAATCGCTTAGTTTAGGAAACTGTGAATTAATTTCCGCTTAGTTAATTAGTTCTCACGAATTAGGGAATTGATGTAAGACCCAAGTTTTTAAGCTAAGAATAAGTGGAAGAGATTTCCATTTACGATTAGGCTTGATGTATCGTGAAAGGAAACCTGAACAAGAGTTTACCAAATGAAATAAATTTATGAAGGAGAAAGTTTAGGAAAAGTCTGAGGATTGTATCGAAGTCGATTTAAGTTATAGCACGACTAATATTCGCTTTAAAAACCTAGGACAAGAATCTTAGGAAATAACACTATGTTCCACCCTTGGAACACTGTAGGATTTTAGTCCAAAAATCTTCAGAGAAATGTTAGAACTTCTCTTTTTCCATATATCAAAATCGTTTCGAGGCGAAACTCTAGGATCTACGAACGTCCGATTCCAATCATCGGAAGTTTGCCGAAACCGAATCCCTGGTATTTTAAAACCCTAGAATTTCTCGACAATGAAGACTTTTTCTATTCAGAGCTTCAAATGCAGATTCTACACGCGTACACCCATTTCTCTTGATGATTTCAATCTTTCTTCAGAAGGAAGTTTTCCATTCCGACATTCGATGCAAAAAGCAACTTATCGGGTAAAATAGTTTTATACCGACTATGCTTTAGTTGCCAAAAATACAAAGAGACCTCATTTTAGTTTTGGAACTCTTTTGCCAAAACATATCTATTAATTCACGGAGCATGACGCCGGAAAAATCAGATTCGCGAAACTTTCATTTTCCCGCGAATTTCCATCTTCTATATATAGCAAAGAAAGGAAGAAAAACTCAAATTTTCCTCCATTTTCTTCATCAAGGCCGCGAGTTCTACAAGGGAGGGAGAAGAGAAGATTTTCTTCATCGTTTGCTTGATCGTCGATCAATCAGTTGCTACTTCAAGGCTTCGAGGTATAGTCGCTAATCCTTACCTCCGATCGCTTTTTCCATAGCTTTTCTGTAGACTTTTCTGAGTTGATAGTTTATGGGTTTTTGCAAAACTATCCCGAATCTTTCATTTCTGATTCTAAACCTCTTCTATATGTGCCCAAGATCACTTCTGCCGGGTTAGATTTTCCGTTATGTTGCCGGAATTCCGCCGGAATCAATTTGAACCTAAAATACCCATTTTTGGAGTTTTTGAGGTAAAGCTTCAACCTTTAGGCTAAAAACTATCGCCTTAGCTTAGTGTTAGTAGGATTAGTTGTCATAAACGTCGTTAGTAACGTCCCTGCAAAATTTGGTTTTTGGGATTTCAGTTTTGAAATTTCTAAGTTAAAAATCATGACCAAAATACCCCTGCGACAGTTTTTGATCCGATAATTTTTCTGAGTTCAGAATACCCTTAGTTACGGCTTATAATAGCATAGGAACCAAGTTTGATCGAAGAAAAATCGAGCCCCATAATTGTGAAAAGTGGCCGAGCCCTATTAGGGGGGGGAGGAGGAAATTTCCTTTTCCGAAAACTTGTCTTTCGCGCTAGATTATCGTACCCTAGAGTATAGATTACTTCGAGTAACCTTAGTAAGTATCGATAACTTAGTTTTCGATAGATTCTGATAGTATTTCTGTGATTTTGTTTTAAAGGAACTTTTGAGGAATTTCCTGAGGAGCAACACTTTGAGTGTGAGGAAGCGTTTGACGCTCATACTGGAGAACTTTCAGGTGAGGGCTTCTCACTGAATCTCTAGTTAATGCTTAGGGTCGATGTTGTCGACATTGTTTACTGTTTATGCACTGGAATTGTGGGTGATTGGAAAATGTTTTCTGAGGCTTCGGCTGACAATGTAGATGATGCATCTACTGAATGTTTTTGATGAGTGAATGACATGCTAAGTGCTAATTGGGTAATTTAGGATGTGTGGTGCATGCCTTATATGCTAGGTGCTATGTGGTTATTGCTTAAGATATTGACATATGACATGTTAATTGATTATGATGAGTGAATTCTGCTTTTGTACTATAATCTGAGTTTCTGAACAGTGAGAAAAGCGGGCAGGTCATGCCGATTTTATTTTGAGAGTTTTGAGAAAGCTTGAAAGGACGAATGAGATTCGGGCCTTGTTGTGGTGTTGTACGGATCGAGACATTCTCTGGAGTCATTTGGGGATTAGGAGATCCCGAGAACTTATAGGATTCGCGATAAGACTTAAAGGATAATTATTTTGTAAAGAAAACTCATAAGACATTAAACAACCTCTAAATCTTTAAGTAATGGTAATAATCTCGGAAGGAAGCTTTGGATGCAAATCATAGTTTTGGAAAACGAGAAGTGTCGTCGGATCCCAGCATTGAGAAAGTTGAGGGGCTTCGAGTATGTAGATGTTGTGGTGCTGTTGGAGCAGCGTTTGTTGTTGTGCTGTTGGAGCAGCTATTGTGGTTGTGCTGTTGGAGCAGCCATGTTGTTGGGTGTATCTTCGACTTTGCGGCGCGAATCCGTATGTCCAAACCCGACGGGTTGGGCCGATTCGGCAATAATTGTTGACACGCGCGAATCCGTATATTCAATCCGATGGATTGGATCGATTCGGCGGTAGTCACTCAGGCACGCGTGAGTCCGTATGTTCAATCCGATGGATTGGATCGATTCAGCGATTGCCATTTTACCTCGCGTGAATCCGTATGTTCAATCCGAGGGATTGGATCGATTCAGCGACAACTTTTCGACACGCGCGGATCCGTATGTTCAATCCGATGGATTGGATCGATTCGGCGATAGTCATTGGACACGCGCAACGTCCGTATGTTCGACTCCTTTGAGTGAACCGACTTGGCGTTGTCATTTGTTGCGTGTGCGAGTCCGTATGTCCATCCCGATGGGTTGGATCGACTCGACATGCCTAATTGTGGGAGTTGCGTGTGCGAGTCCGTATGTTCAACCCAAGGGGTTGGATCGACTTGACATGCCTAATTGTTGGGCTATCCTGGGGATAAGTCCGGGAAACCGGTAGTTTCCGAGTATGTGATACTCTTTGCTTGTTGAGCAGTTGTGACCATCGGATTGAGATGAGTCGGATGATCCGGAGATCATCATGAGTTACTATGTTGATGTGAAGAAGTGTCTTTTGTCGCAGAATCGACTTTACCTTAGGGTAAGCTTTTAGAGACTATAATTTACCTAGAACACGTGGCGACGTGTCGAGTGAGAGTCGGAGACGTTGTTTGACTAATCATCCTGCATTCATGCATACTGATTTAGTTGTCGAGTGTGATTGTTATTTGTTAATCCTATTTGGAACATGTTAATTGTTATTATTGCTGTTAAGTTCATTATGGAATATGCAACCCTAGGATGTTATCCCTAGCTATAAGCCTAAGTGGCTATTCTCTTATCTATATCTATTGGTGCTATTATTTATGTAATTCTTTGGAGTTGACCCTCGCGTCTTCTGTGTGTGCTTTGGCGGACAAACGCCCTTTGTCAGATGTCTTTGGCGGACTGGTTCACGACGGTTCACCCTTCGGGGGAAACTAGAGTTGGGATGCTGGAACAGGAGCGCAACGCGATAGCAAGCGGAGGACGGATGGTGTACATAGACTAGGTCGTTCTGGATTTCGAATTCGGACGACGATCATGCTAGCATGTAGGTTTTAGTGCTGGTGTGAGCTCCTCGAGATGGGATTAGTGTAGGAGTAGAGTCTTAGCTCTGAACATCATTTGTTTTCTTTGGGGACAGGGTAGTTTCCCACCTATAGCTTTTTGTGTGGTTCCTTTACGGGAATCACAGAGAGTTGGTTGGACTTAAGAGGTCTTGTTTTAGGCCATCTGGGCTGACTTATTCTTATTTTGAGGGACAGTGTTGCAGACACCTAACCTTTCTTTTGGATTATACCTTTTGCCTACGGGCGTTCTTTTCTACTACTTTCCGTCACTGGAGGTTACTCGTGACGAGGTTGGGTACTTACAACGGGGGTTGTAAATATATATTGTATAATAGTTTTATTGCTTTTCGCATTTGGGGTTTTATTTAATTCAGTCTTGTCTTAGTTATTATATCGAAAAAAAAATATTCACGTATTTCCGCATTAAGTTTACTTTTGGTTACTAAAGTGACGCCACCGAAATTGGGGTGTTACAATTGATAAGGAAGAATTAATCTTTTGTAACCAATGAAGGTTTGTTGCACTTGAATGTTATAATCCGATTACTAACGTTTTCTCTCTTCTGTCTAGTCTATTTAGTTATTGCTTTGTTACTTTTCAATCCAATCAATCAACCCCCTTTTAGGTTTCTTGTTATACTCTAATATCAATTAATAATTTATCAAGTCCTTGTGAGATCGATCCTGGTGTTAACACCTTGTACTGCATTCAAAGCAGAATACTTTGGCACGCACCCGCGACAGTGCGTTCGTCAAAAAGGACCCATAAAATCGATACCCCATACATCAAAGACCTCACAAAACAGCATGGGCTGTTGAGGCATCTCTTTTCTCCAAGAAATGGTACCGCCTGCTCTCTGACATGGCTCTCAGGTGCTGCAAATCCTTGACACATCTTTGAAGATGGTGGGCCAGTAAAATCCAGAATCAAGCACCTTGCGTGCTGTCCTTTAGGGTCCAAAGTGACCGCCCACTGCAGAAGCATGGCAAAACTGAAGGACTGATTCAATCTCATGATCTGGAATGCACCTCCTAATAACCTGGTCAGTACAAAACTTCCACAAATAGGGGTCATCCCAAAAATAATATTTAGCATCACTCTTAAGCTTAGCAATCTGAGCTCGAGATGCAAATGGAGGGAAAACAGAAGCAACTAAATAATTAACAATATTAGCAAACCAGGGTGCTGGAATTGAAACTGAAATATTAAAGAGCCGCTCATCCGGAAAGTCATCTCTAATGGGTAGAGTATCAGCATCCCTCTCTATCCGACTCAAGTGATCGGCCACCAAGTTCTGTGCTCCACTCCTATCTCGAATCTCCAAGTCAAACTCTTGGAGCAAGAGCATCCATCGGATCAACCTAGGCTTGGATTCAACCTTCTTCAACAGGAACTTTAGAGCTGTATGGTCAGTGTACACAATAATTCTAGAACCTAGCAAATATGATCTGAATTTATCTAGAGCAAACACAATAGCTAGAAGTTCTTTTTCAGTGGTTGTGTAATTCGCTTGTGCAGAATCTAAAGTCTTGGAAGCATAATATATTACCCTAGGTAACTTATCCACTTTTTGAGCAAGGACAACACCCAATGCGTAATTAGAGGCATCACACATGAGCTCAAAAGGGGCTGTTCAATCAGGTGCCTGAATGATAGGAGTGGTGGTCAAGGCTTTCTTTAGGCAATCGAACGCCTCTCTGCATTTCTCATCAAAATCAAACGCCACGTCCTTTTGCAGCAAGTTAAAGAGAGGAAGAGCTTTCTTGCTGAAATACTGAATGAACCTGCGATAAAAACCTGCATGGCCAAGAAAAGAACGCACCTCTCGCACGCAAGATGGGTAAGGCAAATGTGAAATAACATCTATCTTGGCGGGATCCACCTCTATACCTTTGTTAGAAATCACATGACCTAGAACTATGCCTTGCTCTACCATAAAATGACACTTCTCATAATTCAAAACAAGGTTAGTTTCAATGCACCTATGCAAAACTTTATCCAGATTATCTAAACATGTATCAAATGAAGATCCGTAAACAGTGATATCATCCATAAATACCTCGATGCAACTCTCTAAGAAATCACTGAAAATACTTACCAAGCACCGCTGGAATGTACCAGGGGCATTGCATAGGCCAAATGGCATCCTCCTATAGGCAAAAGTGCCAAAGGGACAGGTGAATGTGGTCTTCTCTTGGTCCTCAGGAGCAATGTGAATTTGAAAGTACCCAGAAAAACCATCAAGAAAACAGTAGTGACTTTTTCCTGCTAAGCGCTCAAGCATTTGATCAATGAAGGGCAAAGGAAAGTGATCCTTTCTAGTTGCTTGATTGAGCCTCCTATAATCAATGCAGACTCTCCAACTGTTTTGCACTCGAGTAGGGATAAGCTCGTTCCTCTCATTCTTCACTACAGTAAGTCCTGTCTTCTTAGGGACCACTTGAACTGGGCTCACCCAAGGGCTGTCAGAGATCGGATATATAATTCCAGCTTGTAGAAGCTTGGTGATCTCCTTCTTCACAACATCAAGTATCACTGGGTTGAGTCTCCTTTGTGGTTGTCTTACTGGCTTCGCTCCTTCTTCCAAGAGTATTCTATGCATGCACATGGATGGACTAATCCCAGGAATGTCAGCTAAGGTCCAACCAATAGCTTTCTTGTGCTTCTTTAGTACTTCCAGCAACTTTTCCTCTTGATTTTCACGAAGGAGAGAGGAAACAATGACAGGGAGCTTCTTATCATCCTCCAAGTAAGCGTACTTGAGGTTATCTGGTAAGGGCTTAAGCTCCAATACGGGTGCCTGCAAAACAGATGGAACCAAACTAGCAGATACAGTTTCTGCAGCCTGCACTTCAACAACTGGGTTAGTGCAATCAGATTTCTTAACATCTGAATCAATAACAACAGTGTCCAAAAATTGATCAATGCAAGAATCACACATTTCAGTAGCAGTACATGTATGACAAGTGTATGACCCTGTTAGTGAAGGAAAATCAGAATCATGTTCATCAAGCATATCATCAAGCAGTTCATCAAGCAAATCAATATGAAACACAAAATAATCTTCAGGTGGATGTTTCATAGCATCAAAAATGTTTATCCTAACCACAATATCACCGAATTCCATAGTCAATGTTCCAGCATACACATCTATCTTGGTTCGGGCTGTCTTCAAAAATGGTCTCCCCAAAATGATAGGAACTGTATTACGGGAAGATCCTTTTTCCATTTCAAGCACATAAAAATCAGCAGGGAAAACAAGTTCACCAACCTTAACCAAAACATCCTCTACCCAACCAACAGGGTGTGCCGTGCTCCTATTTGCTAATGAAGGTGTGAAAAACGACTAGAAGGGGGGGGGGGTTGAATAGAGTTTTGAATATAAAACTTTCCCCTTAAGATTTAAAGTAAATCTTTTCGGTTTCTCTGAGATAGAAGGTGCAGCGGATAAAGATAGAGAGAAGAGAGAAGCACACAAGTATTTTATCCTGGTTCACTTGATAAATCCCTCAAGCTAATCCAGTCCACCCGTTAAGGTGATTTCTTCCTTCTTAGAATGAAGACAATCCACTAATCAGATAATTGTTACAACTGCACTTGAAACCTACAAGTGACTAACAATACACTGACTTAGCTATCACTAAGATTCACTCTCTTAGTCTTCTCTAGGATCCGATCAACCTTGATCTCCTAAAGGAATCACCACTAAGATTCACTCTCTTAGTCTTCTTAAGGATACTGACCTACCCGGTCCCTTAAGGAAAATCAAACAACTGTTTGAGGTTGGTGTTTACAAAGGTTTGCTTCTAAATAAGCTGAGTGTAAACTAAATAAGAACAGATGAAGAAAGTAGAGGCTTGAATATTTTCTTGTATTGCAGCTCTAGGTTTTTCTCACTTAGCTTTCTTCTTTTCTTCAGCCTTTTATAGTCCAAGGTGCAAAGGATATTTCTGTTGAGAGAATATGACCGTTGGAGGGCATTTCTGGAACTTCCAGAACCTGCTGTGGCTGAACCTTGGTAGGTAGGCTTGTCAGAATAGTACATTGCTCTTGTACTTCTTGATAGAGACATTTGCCTTTAACCAATGACTTCTGATCAGAGGAATGCTTCGTGTTGGAACTTGTGAAGCTTGGTGATCAGAGTCAGAGGGATGCTTGGATCCTCTTACCTTCGTAACTTCTGCTTCTGGACCTTCAGAGCTTCTGGACCTTCAGAGCCTCTGGTCCCTCAGAGCTTCTGGTCTTCAGATCTTCTGATCCTCAGATCTTCTGATCCTCAGATCTTCTGATCCTCTAATCCTCTGATCCTCTTATCTTCAGATCTTCTGATCTTCAGATCCTCTGATCCTTAGATCCTCTGATCTTCAGATCTTCTGATCTTCAGAACTTTTGACGAATATATCTTCTGGTGTCAGAATCAGAACCTGTTTGTCAAAACACTCAAGACAAACATTAGAGTATCATAGTTGTTCATCCACAAATAAATACTTGTTATCATCAAAACATAGAGTTGTACCACATGACCAAATCTTGATCTTACAATCTCCCCCTTTTTGATGATGACAAAACCATGTATTTTGATGAACAACTCTAAACAAATAAACTGAATACACTCAGAGTATAAGGTATCAGAGTTAAAACTTATCCTGATGTGTATAGTTTTTCTTGCTCCTTCTGAATCCAAGACTCGTGCTTGATTCTGAGCTAAGCTCCCCCTGAATCTAATACTTAATATCAACGTTAGTAATATCTAGATTCTGAGCTAAATAATATAGGAGTTGTCAAAGATACTATAAGTTCTCCCCCTTTTTGTCATAAGCAAAAAGAATGAAGGTGGAAAAAAAAATAGTAAGAGCATAAGACGAAATACTCCCCCTCAGAAGTAATACCAAGGGATACTTGGCTGCTGATTAGTGTATCTTCTGATGAGAGCAGAAGTGTCAAAGTCCAGAGGTTCTGGTGACATCTCCATTCTGAAAAAATTCCATCTTCAGATGCTTCAGAATGAGAAGCTATGAACCTACTCTTCTTCTGATGACGCAAGTCAGAAGTTGTAGTAGCATCTTCTGATGTTGTTGCTTCTGGTTTGACAAGTTCTGAGTCTTTGTTTCTTTCTGAAACGGTCATGCTCATCTCTGCAAGCTTTTTCAGCTAGCTTTGACTTGACCAAATCTTACTCTACTGATGCCTCCAAGATTAACTTCACCTTCAGGTTCAAGTTTTGGATCTTGGGACATATGCCTTTCTCCCGTCATGTGTTGCCTGCATCCACTGTCCAGGTTCCATGGTTGGAGTTTCGATGGACTTATTGAAGATATCTGCAACATATATAATCTTATCCCTAGGTACCCACTTTCTGGGTCCTTTCTTGTTAGTTAGCCCAGAAGTTCTGACAACTTTGGGTCTTTCAACAGGATAATATAAAGGAATTTGAGCATGATATTTTGACATAGAGAAAATTCCTTTCTTAAGGGATGATGGAGCAACTTCAGAAGGTTTAGAATAACCAATGCCATATATTCCATTTCTGCTTACGCCATAGATCATTGAAGCCATTAAGCTTCTGTCTACGCTTTTAGCCAGGAATCTTTGAAAAGACTTTTCATACTTAGATTCATTTCTACAATCAGAAGCATCACAGGCAACAATTTCTTCTAACTTAGCAATCTGGTTCGTAAGCACAGAGTTAGAATTGATCAAAGCATGATTATCATTTTTCAAATCAGAAATAATTTTCTCATGTTCAGAAGGAGTCTTAGAAGCAGCAGATAAGTCATTTTTCAACCTTTTATGCTTAGACAATAAAGAGTTATACTTATCCATAATATCAGACAATGCATGTTTCAGTTCAGAGGTAGAGAAAGAAGCGAATACCTCATTTTCATCGTCTGAGTTAGGATTTCCTTCTGATTCTGAGTCAGAGTCAACAGCTCCCTTTGACTCTGCTCCTTTGTCTTTGATAATGGCCATGAGTCCTTGGACTTCACCATCAGAGTCAACATCCTCTGATTCTGATTCATCAAAAGTCACCATCAGACTTTTCTTTGGTTTGAAATGCTTCTTTGACTTTTCGTCCTTTGATGAACCTTTGTATTTGCTCTGCCTGTGCTTCCAGATGCAGTTGAACTTTCTGGATATCAGAGTCAGCTCATCTTCATCAGAATCTTCTGATGCTTCTTCAGATTCTTCTGCTTCTGCTTGGAGAGCCTTAGCCTTTTCAGATTTGGATTTCAAGGCTATAGACTTCTTCTTCTGATCCTGATGTTCAGCACTCTTTAGTTCATGACACTTCAGTATGCTTATGAGTTCTTCCAAACTCATATGCTCAACATCTCTAGTTAGCTCCAAGGAAGTTATCAAAGGAATCCAGCTTTCAGGAAGACCTCTAAGGATCCTCATGACATGATCCGCAGTGGTGTAGCTATTGCTGAGGGGTCTTATTCCAGCAATAATCAACTGGAATCTGGAAAACATATCCTCAATGGATTCGTCAGGTTCCATTTGGAAGGATTCGTATTTCTGGATCAAAGACAGCGCCTTTGATTCTTTCACCTTCTTGTTTCCTTCATGATGTTTAAGGAATCAAGGATACACTTAGCGGAATCACGATCAGTAATTTTCTCATATTCTTCATATGAAATGGCACTTTGCAGAATAGCTCTTGATCGGTGATGATCTCTGAACTCCTTCTTTTGATCTTCACTCATCTTCTCCCTTGGGATCTTTACACCATGTTCATCGACAGGAGGGGTGTAGCCATCAACAACAAAATCCCAGAGATCAGGATCAAAGCCAAGAAAGAAGCTTTTGATTCTATCTTTCCAAAAATCAAATCTCTGACCATCAAAGATAGGTGGTCTTGCACTGTATTGGTATTTGCTTGTAGTAGTGGTGGAATCCATGAGTTTTTCACACTGGCCCGGATCTACTGAACACTGTTAAGTGTGGTAATCAGAACTTGCGCTCTGATACCAATTGAAGGTGTGAAAAACGACTAGAAGGGGGGGGGGTTGAATAGAGTTTTGAATATAAAACTTTCCCCTTAAGATTTAAAGTAAATCTTTTCGGTTTCTCTGAGATAGAAGGTGCAGCGGATAAAGATAGAGAGAAGAGAGAAGCACACAAGTATTTTATCCTGGTTCACTTGATAAATCCCTCAAGCTAATCCAGTCCACCCGTTAAGGTGATTTCTTCCTTCTTAGAATGAAGGCAATCCACTAATCAGATAATTGTTACAACTGCACTTGAAACCTACAAGTGACTAACAATACACTGACTTAGCTATCACTAAGATTCACTCTCTTAGTCTTCTCTAGGATCCGATCAACCTTGATCTCCTAAAGGAATCACCACTAAGATTCACTCTCTTAGTCTTCTTAAGGATACTGACCTACCCGGTCCCTTAAGGAAAATCAAACAACTGTTTGAGGTTGGTGTTTACAAAGGTTTGCTTCTAAATAAGCTGAGTGTAAACTAAATAAGAACAGATGAAGAAAGTAGAGGCTTGAATCTTTTCTTGTATTGCAGCTCTAGGTTTTTCTCACTTAGCTTTCTTATTTTCTTCAGCCTTTTATAGTCCAAGGTGCAAAGGATATTTCTATTGAGAGAATATGACCGTTGGAGGGCATTTCTGGAACTTCCAGAACCTGCTGTGGCTGAACCTTGGTAGGTAGGCTTGTCAGAATAGTACATTGCTCTTGTACTTCTTGATAGAGACATTTGCCTTTAACCAATGACTTCTGATCAGAGGAATGCTTCGTGTTGGAACTTGTGAAGCTTGGTGATCAGAGTCAGAGGGATGCTTGGATCCTCTGACCTTCGTAACTTCTGCTTCTGGACCTTCAGAGCTTCTGGACCTTCAGAGCCTCTGGTCCCTCAGAGCTTCTGGTCTTCAGATCTTCTGATCCTCAGATCTTCTGATCCTCAGATCTTCTGATCCTCTAATCCTCTGATCCTCTTATCTTCATATCTTCTGATCTTCAGATCCTCTGATCCTCAGATCCTCTGATCTTCAGATCTTCTGATCTTCAGAACTTCTGACGAATATATCTTCTGGTGTCAGAATCAGAACCTGTTTGTCAAAACACTCAAGACAAACATTAGAGTATCATAGTTGTTCATCCACAAATAAATACTTGTTATCATCAAAACATAGAGTTGTACCACATGACCAAATCTTGATCTTACAGCTAATTGGATGACAATACCCGTAGGTTTCAAAGGTCCAAGTGAAAGTGATTTAAAAATAGACATAGGCATCACATTAATTGAAGCTCCTAGATCTAGCATGGCATTTTCAAATTTAGTATCACCTATGACACAAGGAACAGAAAACGTACCTGGATCCTCACACTTTTCAGGAACATCAGAAACAGGAGCAGGTTTACCAGCTTTACCTATGATTGCAGAAACGTTTCTCCCCATGCGAACTCTTTCATTTCCTTTCAGCTTCCTTTTCTGAGTGCATAATTCTTTCAGAAACTTTGCATATCTTGGAATTTGCTTGAGTGCATCAAGTAGAGGTATGTTCACCTCCACTTTCTTGAATATCTTCAAGATTCCCTTATCTACCTCTTCCTTCTTCTTGCTTGGCATAGCTTTCGGAGGGAATGGAAGAGGAATGGAAGGTGGTTGTACTTGGAAGGTTCTTGTGGCAGTGGTCTCTGTCTCCTTTTCAGGTTAAGGCTCTGGCTCTGGCTCTGGTCCATGATCTGCATCAATTTGCTTCCCCGACCGTAAGGTGATGGCGCTCACATTTCTTGGATTGACAACCGTCTGAGAGGGCAGCTTATCAGAATTCTGGGACTGTAGCTGGTTTATTGAAGTAGCCATCTGTCCTATCTGGTTGGTCAGATTCTGAATAGAGGATCTGGTGTCTTGTTGGAACTGCATGTTTTGGGCTGTCATCTGCTTCAACATATCCTCCAATGAAGATTCTTTAGATTGCGGTGCAGCAGGGTTGTTAGCCTGTTATTGCATTGGAGGAGGAACATATGGTCTAGCATTATTCTGAAACGGTGCTTGGGCAGGTTGTGACTGATCAGACCATCTAAGATTTGGATGATTTCTCCAGCCAGGATTATATCTGTTAGATGACAGATCATAATTTTGCTGAGGTCGATTATTGAAAATGTTGGCAGCATATGCTTCAGGATTCTCATCTGTAGGTTCCTGCAGAGAAGGACAAACATTAGTATTATGGTCTTTAGTGCAAATGCCACAAACCTTTGCCTGTTGTGAAGGTTTATTCTGGTTCATGGCCAATTGAGTAACCAAGCTGGCAATGGTTTCCATCCTCTTCTCAAGCTTGTCCATCCTTGGATCTGTCCCAATCTCATTAACAGTTTTAACAGCATCATTACTCCTTGTTTGAAACTGCTGAGAATTAGCAGCCATCTTCTCAAACAACTACCTGGCTTCAGTAGGAGTCATGTCATTCAATGCACCTCCACAAGCAGCATCAATGAGATGTCTCTCCATGTTGAGCAAACCCTCATAGAAATACTGAACTAGGAGCTGCTCGGAAATCTGGTGATGGGGGCAGCTCACACATAGTGTCTTGAATCTTTCCCAGTATTCATGTAGAGTCTCTCCATGTAGCTGCCTGATTCCTGAGATGTCTTTTCTGATTGAAGTTGTCCTAGAGGCAGGGAAGAACTTCTCAAGAAACTTTCTTTTCAGGTCGTCCCAGCTTGCAATGGATGAAGGAGGCAGGTTATACAGCCAAGTCTTTGCAGTTCCCTGAAGGGAATGAGGAAAAGCCTTCAAACAGATATGATCTTTGTCAACTTCAGGAGGCTTCATGGTGGATATGACAGTACGGAACTCCTTGATGTGCATATGAGGATCTTCACCTGCAAGACCACCAAACTTAGGCAATAACTGGATTAGTCCAGTTTTGAGTACACATGGTACATCCTCAGGATACTGGATACACAAGCTTTCGTAGGTGAAATCAGGTGCAGCCAGCTCCCTTAATGTTCTTTCTCGCGGTCCTTCTTCAGCCATGTTATCAGAAACTGCAACAAAATCAGAATCAAAATCAAGGTCAGAATCAGAATCACTTGAATGAGGATCAGTTACAAAAGCTCTACGTGCTCTAATTAACCTATGAAATTCTCTATCTATTTCAGAAATTAATGGATGCACAAACCCAGGATTCGCCCTAGTCATGTAACACAAAGTAATTTTTTTTTTTTTCAAAACCCTAAAAAAACTTTTGGCGGAAGGTCATAGATGAATTGGAAATTTTTTTCTACCCCAAAAGCATATATAATATGTTGAATTCCGAGTTTTGGAGCAAAAGATATGACCGTTTGAAGTTACAGCCTAATTATCCTTAAAAAATCACTAATCCTTACCTTCACCAACAAATCCAGTACCTGCGTCAGAGATCGAACTTGTTAATAATACTACTAATAATACTAATACTACTAATACTAACTCTATAGAACCTTTGGTAAAGACGATAATCCCCGGCAACGGCGCCAAATTTGATCGAGGTCGTACCCGATACAAATAATTAATTTAGAAAAACTGTAGTAACTAGGAAGTGACTCCTAGGTCGTTTCCCAAGGATTATCGTTTCATTAAAGACTCAGTATTAAGAACGCACAACGCACACACACTAGGGGGGGGGGGTTTGTGATTCAGTTCAAAAGATTAGCAGAAAGTAAAAACAGATTAATATGATAAGTAAAGACGGACGAATCCCTTTGTTCAGTATATCGCTGCTCAATCACGGGTATCTAAAGATCAATTCTTGTTATTAGTTTCCTAGTTCGTGAGAATTAATTAACTAAGCGATAACTAATTCACAGATTCCTAAACTAAGCGATTAAGAATCGTTTACGCCCTAATATGAACTAAGCGAACATACATCATCTTCTATTTCGTGAACATAAGGAATTAAGCAAACCTAAGCCAGAATTAGAGATGAAGAAAACTAATCAGGTGAATTATATTAAGCACTATAGCTGAAGAGCGCGATATACTTTGCAAAGGAATTCGTTCGAAAGGAATTAGCCTTCCATGGATGGGGCGAATTCAGCAATTAAATTGGAGGAAGTAGAGAATAAAGGCATAAACCCTAGCAGAACTCTAATAATTACTGAAAACGAAATTATACTGAATAATAAGCAGAAGAAAAAGGTCATTGTTTCTCTCAGCACAAACCCTTAAATAGGAGCTGAGATCACAAATCCTAATCAAAATCAAATCCTAAAAGATAACAATAAATCCTAACAAATCCTAAAGATAGAGTTTTAAAATAACAAACGAAATAAGTTTGAATCCTAAAGATATCAAACTTAATTTATTCTGAAATTAAATCCTAATATTTCCTAAAATACAATCTTCACTCCAGCACAATCAAATCTTCATTCAGCAAATCTCCAAAATGCCCTTGATGTCAAATAAAACCTGAAAATAAGAATAAACGTAATTAGACCAAATAATAGAAATCTCTGTCAAGCAAGGTCAATTAATTACGAATAATCATTAATAATGACAAATTAAGGCTATATAAAATGGGTAAAATATTGCTCATCAGTCTGCCTTTGGAAGATGGTCAGAAAGCAGAGCTTATGAATTTCAGAAGCAGCTTAGCAGTGAGAAACGTCTGAGAGTTCATGATGCGTCTGAGAGAGCTTATGAGCAAAGGCAGAGAGTGCTGCACAAGGTTTGTGAACCTTTGAGAAGAGCTATGGATGAAAGAAACTATGTTGTCTCTGAATGTACCTCAGAAGATGCTGAGATGATTCCAGTAGAGGTTGCAGAAGACAGTTCTGAAGGGATAGTCATTCTCGAAGATGCAGTTGTTGATGAAGTTGAGATGCAAGTATCGATTCAAGCTGCTGCTAGAGGTTCATCAAATGCAGAAATTCCTACTCCAGTTCAAGCTCCAGAACCAGCTCCACAACCGGAAGTTGCACTCCTGGCTGCCAGAATTGATAGGATACAAGATGATCAGCAGAGACTGTTTCAGATGGTTGAGCATCAAGGCATCATTCAGAGTGAACAAAGTCGGCAGATTCAGGGATCCTCAAACAGAATGGAAACTATGATGAAGTATCTGCTTGAGAATCTACCCCGTTCATCAAAGCCCTGAACCCCCCTCATCTATCCTTCATGCATCATTTAATTGCTTTAATTATTTGTGAACTTAATTCATGTTGACTATGTTTAATTTTGCTACATTTATTCAATGCAGCTGCCACTTCTCTTAGTAACTCTCATGCATTTATGATTCGATGAGTTTTATGCATGTTTTTCTGTTACTTCTCCTCTTTATAATCTGTTGCTTCCCCTCTTACTTTCACAACTCAATTCATTCCTTTCTCTTCTCAAACCAGAAATGACTTCTATTGAATTCATCTCTGAACTCAAGGCTCTGGTATTTGACCAAGTCTTCTCATGGAGCGTTAATCTCTCTACTTCTCAGATCTATCAAGCTCTTGGGAAGATTGACAATATTTTAGATTGTTGGTTGACACCCCACCAGATTCACTGTCTTCAGAATCTTCAGGAAGTTATGAAGAACCTCCTTCGTCTGGCCTCTCGCAGGAAGGACCTTGAAGCTCAGTTGGAGGGCATTTGTATGCTTCTTGAACATGAAGAAGATCAAAGAGACGTTGGTCAGGATGCTGCCTCCAACCCTGGTATCCGTGAAAGCGAAGTTCTGAAGGAAAGAACTGGCTACTGAGTTAGCCTCCATTGATCAGGACATTCGTCCTTTACACCTTCAGCTTCTCTCTATGAAGAATTCTCG
Source organism: Lotus japonicus (assembly GCF_012489685.1). Classification (NCBI taxonomy): domain Eukaryota; kingdom Viridiplantae; phylum Streptophyta; class Magnoliopsida; order Fabales; family Fabaceae; genus Lotus; species Lotus japonicus. The sequence goes on from NC_080042.1 coordinate 4,450,610, forward strand.
TGCTTTCTTGTGTATCTAGAAATTGTTCTTCTAGTTTTGCTTTCTATCCTCTGTATTCCTCTTCGTTAATTAATAATAACAAGCTTCTTATCTGCATTAATTCTTGATTGTTATTGTTATTAATTGTGTTTTTCACTCTTTTTGCTTATGACAAAAAAGGGGAGTACATAAAATGGTTTTGATAAACTTTTAATTATATAAAACCAGTTGAGGAGAATAAGTATCAGTACTTATAGCACATAGATATTGCCATGCGTACTAATCAAGGAATACATTCCAATACACCTGAACAATATTCTATGTTTCAATGTGATCTAGGCGAGTTCTAAACCATCAATTTCTGATGAATATACTTCATTTTACGCGTATCCTCTGATCACATCACTAAGACTCCGAATCTAGACTCTTCATCTTTTCATCAAGTCTCAGATTCAGGGGGAGTCCCAACTCAGAATCAGGTGCTATCCTAGATTCAGAAGGAGTAATATAAACCGTTACACAAGGATAAGTTTATATTCTGATCTCTTCTCTCTTGTGTATTCAGTTTATTGACTTAGAATTGTTCATCAAAATACTTGTTTTGTCATCATCAAAAAGGGAGAGATAGTAAGATCAAGATTTGATCAGCGGTTGCATCTCTATATTTTGATGATTACAATTAAGGTTTGTGAAGATGAACAATTATGGTACTCTAACGTTTGTCTCTTTTAGCTGTGACAAACAGGATCTGATTCTGACCCAAGCTTATTCAATCAGAAGATAAAGACCCAAGGGTAACCATAAGAGAGTTCTCAAGCTTACCATGTTCGTTCAGAACAGTGGCATACACTTCAGAAGTTCTGAAGTGAGAAGCTCTCAGAAGGTACTGAAGAACCGGAGTCAGAAGTTCTGAAGACCAGTTGTTCCAGAAGGAATGGTTCTGAAGACGAAAGACTCAAGTTCTGAAGACCGGCAAGAAGTTGGCTCTGAAGACCCAAGCTATTCTAGCTCTGGCGTTCAGAAGTTCCGAGGAACTTGTCCAGAAGCAGAAGTTGCAAGGTCAGAGGATCCAAGCTTCCGTCTGACACTGATCAGAAGCTTCACCAACGTCCATCTGAAGCACACCAGATCAGAAGTCAGCTGGTGAAAGGACGGGTCGCTGTCATAGTACACACTGTACAGTCCTAGCCTGCCCGCCACCTACCTCGTTCAGTCTAGCAGTCTGATTTCACAAGATTGTCACTCCAACGGACCAAACCCTAGCAACGGCTACATCATTTGTCTCGGAGTATATAAGGACTGAAGTTGGAAGAAAGAAGCTAAGAAACTTTGCAGATATTTCTGAATTCATCTAACCATTCTCTTAGCAATATTTCTTCATTGTTCTTAAACATCTGAGTTTACCATTAGCTTTTCAGAAGCACTTACTGTAAACACAAAACCCTTTACAAACCTTTGTAAAGTTCCTTAAGAGACCAAGGTGGGTCGGATCTTGAGAGGACTGAGTCAAGTTTGATTCAGTGTTTAGCTAGTCTTGAGAGGATCGGTTGATCAGCTTCTTAAGAGAATACTAGTGAGAAAATCAGTGTACTGTTAGTCACTTTGCAGGCAGCAAGTGCAGTTGTAACATTCATTGATTTTAGTGAATTGCCTTCATCAGAAGAAGGAGGAAATCACCTTCACGGGTGGACTGGATTGGCTTGAGCTTTTATCTCAAGTGAACCAGGATAAAATACTTGCGTGCTCTTCTTTACATTCTTTAGCACCTAGTTCTTATCTTTAAGTTTGCCAAAACTTGAAAAAGGGAAACGTTTATCAAAAACTCTATTCAAACCCCCCTTTCTAGTGTTTTTCGCACCTTCAATTGGCATCAGAGCTCCGGTTCTGATTTTTGCACTTAACAATGTTCAGTGATCAAGAACCTAGTGTGAAAAACAACGATGGCCCAAGCCAATACTTCCGCTGACAAAAACAACAACAACAACAACAACAACAACAACAACAACCAACTCAGAGCACCAGTCTTTGATGGCTCTTGTCACTGCACTGAAACTCTCCAGGAATCTTAAGGAGTGGATGGCTTTTGTCACTGCACTGAAACTCTCCTGGAATCTTAACTCCTTGAAGCTAGAAGAGCTTGTGAGTCATCTAAGCCATGAGATTGAGCTCAAAGAGCACAAGCCTCTAAGGAAAGACAAATCTATTGCTCTTAAGTCAAAATATGACAAGGCGAAAGCTTACCAAGCAGAAGAGGAAGATTCCTCTGAAGAAGCTTCAGATGCTTCTGGTGATGAAGAGCTATCTCTTTTCACAAAGAGATTAAGCAAGCACTGAAAGAACAGACACAGCAAGGGCAAAGGACTGAAGAAAGGCAAGGGAAGATTTGAATCTTCATCTGATCAAAAGAAGTCCTCTGGGAAGGAAGTCACCTGCTTTGAATGCAAGGAATCTGGGCACTACAAGAGTGACTGTCCCAAGCTAAAGAAGGAAAGGAGACCAAGAAAAGTCTTCAAGAAGAAAGCCCTTGTGACATTTGATGCGACTGACTCTGATGAAGCTGAGTCAGAAGAAGATGAAGTTGTGGAAGCTCTGATGGCTACCACTAGCAGAGATGCTGAAGCACAGAATGATACGAGAGCTTCAGAAGATGACTCAGACTCTGAGAATGACGATGAGGTATTCTCTAATTTTTCTCTATCTGAGCTAAGAACTGCTTTATTTGAAATAATGGAGAAACATGATGTGCTGATTAATAAATATAAAGAGCTTAAAAGAAAATATGTTGTTAAAACGAGTTCATCAGAAGTTCATGAGAAGTCAGTCTCTGGACTCATTGAAGAGAACTATTCTCTTAAAAATGATAACTCTGTTCTTCGTGCCAAAAATGCCATGCTAGAAGATCAACTTGCATCACCTGATATTAAACATGAAACTCTTCATGAGAAAGCGTTTCAAAGGTTCCTTGCCAAAGGCATAGATAGAAGTCTTATGGCTTCAATGATCTATGGCATAAGTAGAAATGGGAACAGTGGTCTTGGCTACTCTCAACCTATGAGAAGTGAGTCATCTGAGCCCAAACACGAATCCCTGCATAAGCATTTTGTTCCCGCTGGCACTATCATTCCAGAAAAGGTTACACCCAAGGTGGTAAAACCAAAAGGGAAATTTAAACCTGACATGTCCAAATACTATAATCAAGTTCCCTTGCACTATTCTCCTGTTGCACCCAAAGTTCCAAGAACTTCTGGGAAAACTAACAAGAAAGGACCCAAGATATGGGTACCTAAGGCAAAAATTATTCCTGTTGCAGACATCTTATGCAGCTCAGTTAAGACACCTGTCATGGTACCTGGACAGTGGATGCTCACGACACATGACGGGCATAAGGTCTATATTCCAAGAACTGACACCGCTTAAGTCAGGAGGAGACGTTGGTTTTGGAGGAAACCAGAAGGGAAAGATCATTGGTGGATGGTTTAATACATAACTTGCTCTCCATAAGCCAAATAGCTGACAAAGGTTATGATGTGATCTTTAATCAAACAAATGGATCTTTCTGGGAAGAGAAGAAACAGCATTTACAAAATCAACTCCTCTGAACTACTATCTTAGAAGGTGAAATGTCTCATGTCCGTAAATGATGAGCAATGGGTTTGGCACAGATGTCTAGGGCATGCCAGCCTCAGAAAGATATCTCAACTGAGCAAGCTAAACCTCGTCAGAGGATTGCCTCGTCTGAAGTTCCCATCAGAGGCTCTGTATGAAGCTTGTCAGAAGGGAAAATTTACCAAGAAGCCTTTCAAAGCAAAGAATGTGGAATCTACAACGAGACCCCTTGAGCTACTTCACATTGATCTCTTTGGACCAGTGAAATTGAATCCATTGGAGGAAAGAAGTATGGGTTGGTCATTGTGGATGACTACAGCAGGTGGACATGGGTAAAATTCTTAAGGCACAAGGATGAAACACCCACCATGTTCACAAACTTCATTACCCAAGTTCAGAAGGAATTCCAATCTTCAGTAATTACTCTCAGAAGTGATCATGGCGGAGAATTTGAGAACAAAGCCTTTGAAGAATTGTTCAACTCTCAAGGGATTTCTCACAACTTCTCCTGTCCTCGCACTCCTCAACAAAATGGAGTTGTTGAAAGGAAGAACAAAACTCTTCAGGAGATGGCTCGCACCATGATGCAAGAATCAAGTATGGCCAAGCACTTCTGGGCAGAAGCAATCAACACTGCATGCTATATCCAGAACAGAATCTCCATCAGACAAATTCTGGAGAAGACTCCTTATGAGCTATGCAAAGGAAGACAACCTGATATCTCTTACTTCCATCCCTTTGGGAGTACCTGCTACATGCTCAACACAAAGGAGCAATTGGGTAAATTTGATTCTAAAGCTTTAAAATGTTATTTTCTTGGTTATTCTGAAAGATCAAAAGGTTTTAGAATTTATAATATTGTCCATCAAAATGTTGAGGAATCTATTCAAATTAGATTTGATGACAAGCTTGGCTCAGAAAAGTCAAAGCTGTTTGAAAGATTTGCAGATCTCAGTATTGATCCATCAGAAGCCAATCAACCAAAGGTCTGCTCAGAGGATGTTGCTCTAGAAGTAGAAGCATCAGAAGATGCTCCAACAACTTCTGATCAACTTCAGAAGAAGAAAAGAATAGCTGTCTCTCATCCAGAGGAACTGATTATTGGCAACAAAGATGCCCTTGTCAGAACTAGGTCCATGCTCAAACCTTCAGAAGAGACTCTTCTGAGTCTGAAGAGACTTGTGTCTCTCATTGAGCCCAAATCAGTTGATGAAGCTCTTGAAGATAAAAGCTGGATTCTGGCAATGCAAGAAGAGCTAGATCAGTTCACTAAAAATGATGTTTGGTCCTTAATGCCTAAGCCCAAAGGTTTCCATGTCATAGGAACCAAGTGGGTATTCAGAAACAAGCTGAATGAAAAGGGAGAAGTCACAAGAAACAAAGCAAGACTGGTGGCTCAGGGCTACAGTCAACAAGAAGGAATTGATTATACTGAGACCTTTGCTCCTGTGGCAAGGCTTGAAGCTATAAGGCTACTTATTTCATTCTCAGTAAATCACAACATCATTCTTCATCAGATGGATGTTAAGAGTGCTTTCTTCAATGGCTACATTTCAGAAGAAGTGTATGTCAGGCAACCTCCTGGCTTCGAAGATGACAAGCATCCAGAGCATGTCTACAAGCTCAAGAAGTCACTCTATGGACTGAAACAAGCTCCCAGAGCTTGGTATGAAAGACTTAGCTCTTTTCTTCTAAAGAATGAGTTTGTGAGGGGTAAAGGTGACAATACTCTTTTCTGCAGAACCTATAAGGATGATATTCTTATAGTTCATATTTATGTTGATGACATTATATTTGGTTCTGCTAATCCCTCTCTTTGCAAGGAATTCTCTAAGATGATGCAGGCTGAATTTGAGATGAGCATGATGGGAGAGCTCAAGTACTTCCTGGGAATTCAGATTGATCAACGACCAGGAGTCACTTATATTCATCAGAAGAAGTACACCTTGGAACTTCTGAAGAAATTCAACATGAGTGACTGCAACATCTCTAAGACTCCAATGCATCCAACTTGCATTCTTGAGAAAGAGGAAGTTTCCTCTAAGGTTTGTCAGAAGCTCTATCGTGGAATGATAGACTCTCTTCTTTATTTAACAGCTTCCAGACCTGATATATTATTTAGTGTGCATCTCTGTGCTAGATTTCAATCAGATCCTAGAGAGACTCACTTAACAGCTGTTAAGAGAATCCTCAAATATCTGAAAGGAACCACTAACCTTGGCTTGATGTATAGAAAAACATCAGAGTATACTCTTTTAGGTTTTTGTGATGCTGACTTTGCTGGAGACAGAGTGGAAAGGAAAAGCACCTCAGGTAGCTGCCATTTCCTTGGAGCAAATCTTGTCACCTGGTCAAGCAAGAGACAGAACACAATTGTTTTAGCAACTGCAGAAGCAGAATATGTCTCAGCTGCCATTTGCTGTACACAAACCATATGGATGAAGAACCATCTGGAGGAATATGGTTTGTTTCTGAAGAAGATTCCAATCTTCTGTGACAACACAGCTGCTATCTCTCTTAGCAAAAATATCATTCTACACTCAAGAGCAAAGCACATAGAGGTAAAGTATCATTATATTCGAGATCATGTTCAGAAGGGCACTCTATCATTAGAGTATGTTGATACTGACCATCAATGGGCAGATATCTTCACTAAGCCCTTAGCAGAAGATAGGTTTTTATTTATTCTTGAAAACCTGAACATGGACTTTTGTCCAGAGTAAGGTACCTTCAGAACCTCTGACCATGGTGCTTCTGAAGTCATCAGATGTTACCTATTCAGAAGGTACTCGATCAGATGCACTTAACCCACTGGTTAAGCTTCTGTGGTAGACAACAATACACGTGTCACTTCTTTTGTGACATAGTTCGTTGTGTTGCGTGGTATATCTGCTATAATGATGGTACCTACTCTCCTCTACTATGCTATTTTCTGACTAAGTAATTTAATAACCGTTGATCTTGCTTTTTATCTTTTGATTTGTAAAATTTCAACGGTTACCATTTAACCCACTTACACACGATCTTTCACACGATCTAACTCACATACTCTATCATACGGTTTTTCAAACTCTTTGTGTGCATTGCATTCATTCATACTCCTCCCTCCAATCTTTCCCTTTCTCTCTGAACCCTAACCCTCACTACCTGAGAATCATGGGCAAATCAAGGAAATCAATGGCAAATGTTACTGCTTCTTCCAAACAAACTGCCGAAGAACAAGAAAATCAGAGATTTGAAGAAGCTCAGAAGATTCTGAATGCGGCGAATGCAGTTCACATGTGTAAAGAAGATTGAAGACCTGTTTGTGTGAAACAAAGCAAGAGTAGACTTTGACAACCTGGCTGAACATGGGTTCGACATCAGGGATCAGGTCGACTTGCAAGGTTGGTCTGGTTATTTTAATAGGCTTTGTGGTCCTATCTACTACAAACTGGTGGTGGAATTCTGGAAAAATGCAGTTTTCAACGACTACTACATCATTTCCCATGTGCTGGATAGGAAGATTGTGATTTCAAAAGAGTTCATTGCAAAGCTGCTGGGTATGGAGTTCCAACAGGGAAAAAGGATCAAGAACGTGGATGCTAACGTTCCTAGCATGAGGAAGTTTGTCAATTTTGCTATTTATGACAATTGGTCCATGGATAGGACCAAGTATGCTATAAAGGATCTGAAGCCCAAGATGAAGATCTGGCAAAAGATTTTCATATCCTGCATCCATCCCAGAACAGGCGGAAATGATTACCTCAATGCAACTCAGAAGGTAATCATGTACGACATTTCTAAGGGTGAGCCTGTATGTTTGCCATTTCTGCTTTTCAACTATCTGAAGGAATGCGTCGAGAAGTCAAGAACTACTGGAGTTGAAAACAAGAGGTCTATTTCCTACATTCCTTATGGAAGGTTACTCTCAGATATCTTCACTCAGAATCGACTAGTCAAGACTCTTTTTGATCTAGGACTTCATGATGATTTGGCTATGTCCATTGGAGATGCTCTCAATTGTAAGATCAAGGTTTGATCAGTGGTTGCATCTCTATGTTTTGATGATTACAATTAAGGTTTGTGATGATGAACAATTGTGGTACCCTAACGTTTGTCTTTTTAAGTTGTGACAAACAGGTTCTGAATCTGACCCAAGCCTATTTGTTCAGAAGAAGAAGAACCAAGGGTTACTAAAAAGAGAGCTATTTAATCTATCATGTTCGTTCTGAACAGTGGCAAATACTTCAGAAGCTCTGAAGTTGGAAGCTCTCAAGAAGTTCTGAAGAACTCAAGTCAGAAGTTCTGAAGACCAGATGTTCCAGTGGAACGGTCCAGAAGCAGAAGACTCAAGTTCTGAGGACTTACAAGAAGTTGGTTCTGAAGACCCAAGCTATTCTAGCTCTGACGATCAGAAGTTCTGAGGTACTCGTTCAGTAGCAGAAGTTGCATGGTCAGAAGAATCCAAGCTTCAATCTGACGATGATCAGAAGCTTCATCAACGTTCATCTGAAGCTCCTTTATCACAAGTCAACTGGTGAAAGGACAGGTCGCTATCACAGTACAACGTCGTACAAGTCTCAGTCTGTCCGCCACCTACCTGTACAGCCTAGCAGTCTGATATTACAGAATTGCCACTCCAACGGATAAAACCCTAGCAACGGCTACATCACAAGTCTTGGAGTATATAAAGGCTGTAGAAAGAAGAAAGAGGCTAAGAAACTTTGTTGAAAATATTCAACACATACGAACCATTCTCTTAGCATTATTTCTTTACTGTTCTTAAACTTCTGAGTTTACTATTCGCTTGTTAGAAGCACTCATTGTAAACCTGAAACCTTTTACATCATATTGTAAAGTTCATCAAGAGACCAAGGTTGGTCGGATCTTGAGAGGACTGAATCAAGGCTGATTCAGTATTTAGCTAGTCTTAAGAGGATCGGTAGATCAGCTTCTTAAGAGGATACTAGTGAGAAAATCAGTGTACTGTTAGTCACTTAGCAGGTTGCAAAGTGCAGTTGTAACACTCATTGATTTTAGTGGATTGCCTTCATCAGAAGAAGGATGAAATCACCTTCACAGGTGGACTGGATTAGCTTGAGCTTTTATCTCAAGTGAACCAGGATAAAATACTCGTGTGCTTTACTTCCTGTTATTTAGCACTTAGTTTTTATCTTTGAGCTTTGAAAAGGTTAAAAAGTATACCCGAGATACAAAAACTCTATTCAAACCCCCCCTTTCTAGTGTTTTTCGCACCTTCAATTGGCATCAGAGCTCCGGTTCTGATTTCAACACCTAACAGTGTTCAGTGATCCAGAACCTTGTGTGAAAAACAAACAATGGCCCAAGCCAATACTTCCGCTGACAACAACAACAACAACAATCAACTCAGAGCACCAATCTTTGATGGTGAAAAGTTTGAGTACTGGAAAGATAGAATAGAATGTTATTTCCTTGGCACTGACCCAGATCTCTGGGATATGGTCATTGAAGGCTACACTGATCCAGTAGATGCTTCAGGAGTGAAGATCCCTCGTTCTGAAATGACTGACGCTCAGAAGAAGCGTTTCAAGGATCATCACAAGGCGAAGTCCATGCTATTCAGCTCAATATCATATATTGAGTATGAGAAGATCTCTGACAAAGAAACTGCTAAATCCATCTTTGACTCCTTGGTCATGACGCATGAAGGAAATGAAGAAGTCAAGGAAACCAAGGCTCTTGCTCTCATACAACAATATGAGCAGTTTAAGATGGAATCTGGTGAAACCATTGAGGAGATGTACTCAAGGTTTCAAACTCTGATTGCTGGAATCAGAGTGCTAAACAAGGCTCTACTGGTGATCATGTCAAGAAGATTATCAGAAGTTTGCCTAAGGAGTGGAGAGCTTTTGTCACTGCCCTGAAACTCTCCAGAAACTTGAACTCTTTGAAGTTAGAAGAGCTCGTGAGTCATCTCAGAAGCCATGAGATTGAACTCAAAGGAGACAAGCCTTAGAAGAAAGACAAGTCTATTGCTCTTAAGTCAAAGTCTGACAAAGCAAAAGCCTATCAGGCAGAAGAAGAAAATTCATCTGAAGAGCTATCAGATGCGTCTGATGATGAAGAGCTGTCTCTTTTCACAAAGAGGTTAAGCAAACTCTGGAAGAACAGACATAGCAAAGGCAAAGGACCAAAGAAAAGTTCAGGAAGATATGAATCTTCATCTGGTCAGAAGAAGTCATCTGGAAAGGAAGTCACTTGCTTCGAGTGCAAGGAATCTGGGCATTACAAGAGTGACTGTCCCAAGCTTAAGAAGGATAAGAGACCAAGAAAAGTCTTCAAGAAGAAAGCTCTCATAACCTTTGATGCAACTGATTCTGATGAAGCTGAGTCAGAAGAAGATGAAGCTGTGGAGGCTCTAATGGCTACCACTAGCAGAGGTGCTGGAGCTTCAGAAGATGATTTAGACTCAGAGAATGATGATAAGGTATTCTCTAACTTTTCTCTATCTGAGCTAAGAACTGCTTTATCTGAAATAATGAAGAAACATGATATTCTGCTAAATAAGCATAAAGAGCTCAAAAAGAAATATGCTGCTAAAACCAGTTCTATAGAAGTTCATGAGAAGTCAGTCTCTGAACTCATGGATGAAAACTATATTCTTGTTAATGACAATGCTGTTCTTCGTGCTAAAAATGATGTGCTAGAAGATCAACTTGCATCATCTGATGTTAAGTATGAGACAAAATATGAGAAAGCGTTTCAAAAGTTCCTTGCAAAGGGCATAGACAGAAGTCTTATGGCTTCAATGATCTATGGCATGAGCAGAAATGGGAACAGTGGCCTTGGCTACTTTCAATCCATGAAAGATATGTCATCTGAGCCCAAACGCGAACCATTGCATAAGCATTTCGTTCCCGCTGGCACGGTCATTCCAGAGAAGGTTAAACCAAAGGTGGTGAAACCAAAGGGAAAGTTCAAACTTGACATGTCTAGATACTATACTCAGGTTCCTATGCATTATCCTCCTGTTGCACCCAAAGTTCCAAGAACTTCTGGGAAAACTAACAAGAAAGGACCCAAGATATGGGTACCTAAAACAAAAATTATTCCTGTTGCAGACATCTTATGCAGCTCAGTTAAGACACCTGTCATGGTACCTGGACAGTGGATGCTCGCGACACATGACGGGCACAAGGTCTATATTCCAAGAACTGACACCGCTTAAGTCAGGAGGAGACGTTGGTTTTGGAGGAAACCAGAAGGGAAAAATTATTGGAAAAGGTTCCATAGGAGATGGAAAAATTCCAGTTATCAATGATGTACTTCTGGTGGAAGGATTATTTCACAACTTGCTCTCCATAAGCCAAATTGCTGACAAAGGTTACGATGTGATCTTCAATCAAACCGGATGCAAAGCTGTTAGTCAAACAGATGGATCTGTTTTATTTTCTGGGAAGAGAAAAAATGATATTTACAAAATCAGATCCTCTGAACTGCTATCTCAGAAGGTCAAGTGTCTCATGTCAGTTAATGATGAGCAATGGATCTGGCACAGACGTCTAGGACATGCAAGTCTCAGAAAAATTTCTCAACTTAGCAAGCTAAATCTCGTTAGAGGATTGCCTCATCTGAAGTATTCATCAGAGGCTCTATGTGAAGCTTGTCAGAAGGGAAAATTCACCAAGAAGCCTTTTAAAGCCAAGAATGTGGTATCTACAACAAGGCCCCTTGAGCTACTTCACATTGATCTCTTTGGACCAGTGAAAACTGAATCCATTGGAGGAAAGAAGTATGGGTTAGTTATTGTAGATGACTATAGCAGGTGGACATGGGTAAAGTTCCTAAGGCATAAAGATGAAACACATACTGTGTTTACCAACTTCATTACCCAAGTTCAGAAGGAGTTTCAATCTTCTGTGATTACTGTCAGAAGTGACCATGGTGGGGAATTTGAGAACAAAGCTTTTGAAGAATTATTCAACTCTCAAGGAATCTCTCACAACTTCTCCTGTCCTCGCACTCCTCAACAAAATGGAGTAGTTGAAAGAAAGAATATAACTCTTCAGGAGATGGCTCGAACCATGATGCAAGAATCAAGTATGGCCAAGCACTTCTGGGCAGAAGCAATCAACACTGCATGCTACATCCAGAACAGAATTTCCATTAGACCAATCTTGGAGAAAACGCCTTATGAGCTATGCAAAGGAAGACAACCTGATATCTCTTATTTCCATCCTTTTGGAAGCTGTTGCTACATGCTCAACACCAAGGAGCATTTGGGTAAATTCGATTCTAAAGCTTTAAAATGTTATTTTCTTGGTTATTCTGAAAGATCAAAAGGTTTTAGAATTTATAATATTATTCATCAAACTGTTGAGGAATCTATCCAGATTAGATTTGATGATAAGCTTGGCTTAGAAAAGTCAAAGCTGTTTGAAAGATTTGCAGATTTAAGCATTGATTGTTCAGAAGCAAATCAACCAACGAAAAGCCCAGGGGATGTTGCTCCAGAGGCAGAAGCATCTGAAGATGTTCCAACAACTTCTGATCAACTTCAGAAGAAGAAAAGAATAGTTGCTTCTCATCCAGAAGAACTGATCATTGGCAACAAAGATGCTCCCGTCAGAACCAGGTCTATGCTCAAACCTTCGGAAGAGACTCTTCTGAGTCTGAAGGGATTCGTGTCTCTCATTGAGCCGAAATCAGTTGATGAAGCCCTTGAAGACAAAGGCTGGATTCAAGCAATGCAAGAAGAGCTAGATCAGTTCACCAAGAATGATGTATGGACCTTAATGCCTAAACCCAAAGGTTTCCATGTCATAGGAACCAAGTGGGTATTCAGAAAAAAGCTAAATGAAAAAGGAGAAGTAACAAGAAACAAGGCAAGACTGGTGGCTCAAGGCTACAGTCAACAAGAGGGAATTGATTACACTGAGACCTTTGCTCATGTAGCAAGGCTTGAAGCTATAAGGCTATTGATTTCCTTCTCAGTAAATCACAACATCATTCTCCATCAGATGGACGTCAAAAGTGCCTTCCTCAATGGCTACATTTCAGAAGAAGTGTATGTCAAGCAACCTCCAGGCTTTGAAGACAACAAACATCCAGAGTATGTCTACAAGCTCAAGAAGTCACTCTATGGATTGAAACAAGCTCCCAGAGCGTGGTATGAAAGGCTCAGCTCCTTTCTTCTACAGAATGAGTTTGTAAGGGGTAAAGGTGACAATACTCTTTTCTGCAGAACCTATAAGAATGACATTCTTATAGTTCAGATTTATGTTGATGATATCATTTTTGGTTCTGCTAATCCCTCCTTGTGCAAGGAATTCTCTAAGTTAATGCAGGCTGAATTTGAAATGAGTATGATGGGAGAACTCAAATACTTCTTGGGAATTCAAATAGATCAACGACCCGGAGTCACCTACATCCATCAGAAGAAGTACACCCTGGAACTTCTGAAGAAGTTCAACATGAGTGACTGCAACATCTCAAAGACTCCAATGCATCCAACATGCATTCTTGAGAAAGAGGAAGTTTCCTCTAAGGTTTGTCAGAAGCTCTATCGTGGAATGATAGGCTCTCTTCTTTACTTAACTGCATCTAGACCTGATATATTGTTTAGTGTGCATCTCTGTGCTAGATTCCAATCAGATCCTAGAGAGACTCACTTAACTTCTGTTAAGAGGATCCTCAAATATCTGAAAGGAACTACTAAACTTGGCTTGATGTATAGAAAAACATCAGAGTATACACTTTCAGGTTTTTGTGATGCTGACTTTGCTGGAGATAGAGTGGAAAGGAAAAGCACTTCTGGAAGCTGCCACTTCCTTGGATCAAATCTTGTCACATGGTCAAGCAAGAGACAGAACACAATTGCTCTATCAACTACAGAAGCAGAATATGTTTCAGCTGCCACTTGCTGTACACAAACCATATGGATGAAGAATCATCTAGAAGATTATGGCTTGTCTATGAAGAAAGTTCCCATCTACTGTGACAACACAGCTGCTATTTCACTCAGCAAGAATCCCATTCTACACTCAAGAGCAAAGCATATAAAGGTAAAGTATCATTATATTCGGGATCATGTTCAGAAGGGCACTCTATCATTAGAGTATGTTGATACTGACCATCAGTGGGCAGATATTTTTACTAAGCCCTTAGCAGAAGATAGGTTTTTATTTATCCTTGAAAACCTGAACATAGACTTTTGTCCAGAGTAAGGTTTTCTTCAGAACTTCTGACCATGGCACCTCTGAAGTCATCAGATGTTACCCCCTTCAGAAGCTACTCGATCAGAAGCACTTAACCCACCGGTTAAACTTCTGTGGTAGACAATAATACACGTGTCACTTCATTTGTGACATAGTTCCTTGAGTCGCGTGGTATATCTGCTATAATGATGATGTCTACTCCCCTCTACTATGCTATTTTCAGACTATATATTTTATAACCGTTGATTTTGCCATTAATTTTTAAAACTGTCAACGGTTACCATTAAACCCACTATATGCACTGTCACACACGATCTTCCACTCACTTACACTTACGGTTTTGAAACTATTCGTGTGCATTGCATTCATTCATATTCCTTCCTCCAACATTTCCCCTTTCTCTCTGAACCCTAAACCTCATTCTCTGAAAATCATGGGCAAATCGAGGAAACCCAAGGTAAATGTTTCTGCTTCTACCACACAATCTGCCAAAGATCAAGAGAAGCAAAGATTCGAGGAAGCACAGAAGATTCTGAATGCACCAAATGTAGTCACCTGTGCAAAGAAAGTGGAAGAACTGAGTGTGTGCTGCGAAGCAAGAGTTGATTTTGATAATCTTGCTAAACATGGGTTTGATATTAGGGACCAAGTCAATTTGCAAGGATGGTCCGGGTACTTCAACAGGCTCTATGGTCCGATCTATCACAAGTTGGTTGTCGAGTCATGGAAGAACGCAGTCTGCAACGACTACTACGTCGTCTCCCATGTACTGGACAAGAAAATTGTGATCTCTGAAGAATCTATTGCAAAGCTGCTGGGTATAAAGTTCCAGGAGGGAAAAAGGATTAAAAATGTTGAAGCAAATGTTGCTGGGATGAGGACCGTGGTCAACAAGGCGCTCTATGATAACTGGTCCTACAAGAAAACCAAGTACAGCATTAAGGACTTGAAGTCTGAGATGAAGATTTGGCAGAAGATCTTCATGCACTGCATTCACCCCCGAACTGGAGGAACTGATTACCTGAATGCAACTCAGAAGGTAATCATGTACTATATTTCAACTGGTGAGCTTATATGTCTGCCATTCCTACTCTTCAATTATCTGAAGGAGTGTGTTGAGAAATCAAGGACCACAACTGGTTCTGAGAACAAGAGGTTCATCTACTACATTCCGTATGGAAGGCTGCTATCAGACATCTTCGTCCAAAACAAGCTTGTCAAGACTCTATCAGATCTTGGACTCCACGAAGATCTGGCCATGACAGTTGGTGATGCTCTCAATGGCACAAAGTTAAAGAAGATGCAGATCATTGAGAAAATTAAAGTTGCTCCCAAAGAAGACACTTCTGATGAAGTTCGTCAGAGGGATTATCCCATTGATGACTTTCCTATTTGGTCAAAGAAGGACAATCCAGCATGCATTCTGGAATATGTCAGGATGCTCAGAAGTCAAGGTGATCCAATCACCCTTACAGAATTTGTTAACTCTCTTCCTGAAAGTCCTCCTAAGCTGGCTACCAGGAAATCCAGGAGAGCAACAAGCAGCAAGCCCTCAGATCCTAAGGGCAAAGGGATTCTGATAGAGGAACCTGGAAAGAAGAAGGCTGCTTCCAAGACTGTGATCATCAGGGAACCATCTCCTAAAAGACCTCTGAAGAGAACCTCAACTCAACAACAACAAATGTCTGATTCTGAAAGCTCAGAAGACACATGGGAAGACCCCTCAAGTGAGGAGACTGAAGATGAAGACATGCCTCTAGCTAAGAGACGCAAAATTATTCTTGAGGAAGAGGAAGATGAGCAGGATGACCATGAGATCATCCAGAATGTGATTCAGGGTATAAGGGAAGCTTCAGATGCTGAAGAATCCACTGATTCTGATGTTATTCCCCTAGTGAAGAGAAGGAAGCTTCCTCTGAGGGGACCACTTCAGCAGAAGGAAATAGCGGCAGAAAAAGTATCTGAACCAACTTCAGAAGTACAGAGGGAAAGAAGATCTAAACGCACTTCTGATCCAGCAAGGGCTGCAAGTCTCACCAGAACCTCACCCATTAGAAGCCCCAGTAAGGTAATTACTGAAAGCATTAATTCTGATTCTGCTTTAGTAGTTATACCTAAGCAACCTCTGCCTATATCTACCTCTCTGCCTACCACAAACCAAACCAAACCTCTTCTCCCTGAACCTCACTCTGAAACACATCCTCAAACACAAGCTGCACCTCAAGATCCTACATCCACCATCCAAACAGCTACCACAACCATCTCTTCCACTCCAATTTACACCTCTTCCACATCCATTCCAACTGAACCTGTACCTCCTTTCAATTCCTTCATTCAAGGCATTATTCAAAGTGAGGCAACTCTAAAAACCTTAGTTCAGCAATTCACTCCCAAGCCTGCATCCATTCCACACACCTTTCTCATAACCCAGACTGGTGAGATCCCTGCTGAGAAAGAAAAGGAAGATGATGATGTCCAGATCCTTGAGCCGCCTTTCAATGTGAAGCCCCTTCAACAAATTGCTTCCAATTTTGAAGATCGGATTCCAGATGCTGCTGAGACCTCTTATGTATCCTTGTCCAATTATTCAGCAGTCAACTCACAGGATCTGAGCTTCACTTCACCTGAAAAGACTATCAATTCAAGGCCAGATACTATCTCTGAAGCTGAGCACATGGCTGAATCAGATCACTCAGGCTTCGAGAAGGACCATGAGATTGATTTCACTAATTCTGCGCACATGGAAGAATGAAATGCTTCGAGCTCCAATGCTGCCAAAACTCCTCAGCCTGTTCTGACCCTGGCCACCTCTTTCCTTCCTCAGAGTCTTCCTCAACTCATTCAGGAGTTTTCTGCAGAGGCCATCAGAAGGCTGAACTGGCTGTATCAGGTATCTGATAATCAGTTTGATGCCTCTCTTGTTGATAGTATATGGTCTGCATTTGAGAGTTGGTTAGAAGGCAAAGGTCATGAACTTCAGAAGCAGCTTAGCAGGGAGAAAAGACTAAGAGTTCATGATGCATCTGAGAGGGCCTATGAGCAGAGGCAGAGAATGCTGCACAAGGTCTGTGAACCCTTGAGAAGAGCTATGGCTGAAAGACCATGTGTTGTCTCTGAATGTACCTCAGAAGATGCTGTGATGCTCTCAGCAGAGGAAGAAGAAGAAAGCACAGATGGCTTAGTCATTCTGGAAGATGCAGATGCTGATGAAGTTCAGAAACAAGGGCCAATTCAAGTTGATATTGCAATGTCATCAGAGGCTGAAGCTGCTCCTCATGTTCAAGCTCCAGAAGTTCCTACATCTGATCCAGCTCCAGAAGTTGAAGTTCTTACTGCCCGAATTGACAGAATTCAGAATGATCAGCAGAGGTTATTTCAGATGGTTGAGGAACAAGGACGTATTCAGAATGAGCAAAGCAAGCAAATTCAAGAGTCCTCAGGCAAAATGGAAGCAATCATGAAGTACCTCATGGACAACCTTCCCTCCTCTTCCAAGCCTTGAATTCCTCCTCTCTATCATGCATGCATTTAATTGTTATGACTGCATTTATTTTATGCTG
Organism: Lotus japonicus; assembly: GCF_012489685.1. Lineage (NCBI taxonomy): Eukaryota > Viridiplantae > Streptophyta > Magnoliopsida > Fabales > Fabaceae > Lotus > Lotus japonicus. The sequence goes on from NC_080042.1 coordinate 4,467,936, forward strand.
ACTATGCTTAATTATTCTTATCTGATTCTATGCACCGTCCATTTAGTAACTCACATGCCTTTATGACTTGATAAGTTTTATGCATGATTTTTTGTTACCTTTTCTCCTTATAATCTCCGCAATCCTTCTTCTCCATCACAACGCAATTCACTTCATTATCATTCTGTTCCATTCTCCTAGTTCAAGAATGACTTCTGTCGACTTAATTTCTGAACTCAAGACTTTGGTATTTGACCAAGTCTTCCCATGGAGTGTTAATCTTTCTTCCTCTCAGCTCTCTCAAGCTCTTGAGAAGATTGAGCATCTTCTGACATGTTGGCTCACTTCTCATCAGACTCACTGTCTTCAGAACCTTCAAGATGTTCTGAATGATCTCCTCCGTCTGACCAATCGCCAGGAGGACATCGAAGCTCAGCTCCAGGGCATTTTCATGCTTCTTGAATATGAGGAAGATCATCATGAAGCGGATCCAGAGGCTGTCCAGGAGAATGTTGCCTTGAAGGAAGATTTGGCTACTCAGTTAGCCTCAATTGATAAGGATATTCGTCCTCTCCACCTTCAACTTTTCTCCATGAAGAATTCTCGAGCTTTCCTGTTTGTCTAGGCTTAGTCTTCTTCTTTCCTCTCGATCCTTTGTACTTTCTCTCCATTCAATAATAATAACCTATCTTATTTGCATCACTTCACTGTTATTGTCATTGTTGATTGTGTTTTTTCACTCTTTTTGATTATGACAAAAAGGGGGAGTATATAAACTATAAATTGGTTTTGATAAATTTTTATATTACATAAAATCAGTAGAGGAGAATAAGTATCAATACTTATAGCACATAGATATTGTCAAGCGTCTCAGATAAGGAATACATTTTGAACTAATCTTGCCCCTAACGCTTTATTATGTGAGATACGCTAAGTTCTGAAACCATCACTTCTGATGAGTATACATCTCTTCAAGCGTAAATTCTGATCACATAACCAGACTCCGAATCTAGATTCTTCACAAATTCATCAAGTCATAGATTCAGGGGGAGACCCTTGCTCAGAATCAGGTGTTAACTCAGATTCAGAAAGAGCATTGCAAACCGTTACACAAGGATAAGTTTAATCTCTGATCCATTCTCTCTTGTGTATTCAGTTTATTGTGTAAAAATTGTTCATCAAAATACTTGTTTTGTCATCATCAAAAAGGGGGAGATTGTAAGATCAAGGTTTGATCAGTGGTTGCATCTCTATGTTTTGATGATTTTAATTAAGGTTTGTGATGATGAACAATTGTGGTACCCTAACGTTTGTCTTTTTAAGTTGTGACAAACAGGTTCTGAATCTGACCCAAGCCTATTTGTTCAGAAGAAGAAGAACCAAGGGTTACTAAAATGAGAGCTATTTAATCTATCATGTTCGTTCTGAACAGTGGCAAATACTTCAGAAGCTCTGAAGTTGGAAGCTCTCAAGAAGTTCTGAAGAACTCAAGTCAGAAGTTCTGAAGACCAGATGTTCCAGTGGAACGGTCCAGAAGCAGAAGACTCAAGTTCTGAGGACTTACAAGAAGTTGGTTCTGACGACCCAAGCTATTCTAGCTCTGACGATCAGAAGTTCTGAGGTACTCGTTCAGTAGCAGAAGTTGCATGGTCAGAAGAATCCAAGCTTCAATCTGACGATGATCAGAAGCTTCATCAACGTTCATCTGAAGCTCCTTTATCACAAGTCAACTGGTGAAAGGACAGGTCGCTATCACAGTACAACGTCGTACAAGTCTCAGTCTGTCCGCCACCTACCTGTACAGCCTAGCAGTCTGATATTACAGAATTGCCACTCCAACGGATAAAACCCTAGCAACGGCTACATCACAAGTCTTGGAGTATATAAAGGCTGTAGAAAGAAGAAAGAGGTTAAGAAACTTTGCTGAAAATATTCAACACATACGAACCATTCTCTTAGCATTATTTCTTCACTGTTCTTAAACTTCTGAGTTTACTATTCGCTTGTTAGAAGCACTCATTGTAAACCTGAAACCTTTTACATCATATTGTAAAGTTCATCAAGAGACCAAGGTTGGTCAGATCTTGAGAGGACTGAATCAAGGCTGATTCAGTATTTAGCTAGTCTTAAGAGGATCGGTAGATCAGCTTCTTAAGAGGATACTAGTGAGAAAATCAGTGTACTGTTAGTCACTTAGCAGGTTGCAAAGTGCAGTTGTAACACTCATTGATTTTAGTGGATTGCCTTCATCAGAAGAAGGAAGAAATCACCTTCACAGGTGGACTGGATTTGCTTGAGCTTTTATCTCAAGTGAACCAGGATAAAATACTCGTGTGCTTTACTTCCTGTTATTCAGCACTTAGTTTTTATCTTTGAGCTTTGAAAAGGTTAAAAAGTATACCCGAGATACAAAAACTCTATTCAAACCCCCCCCCCTTTCTAGTGTTTTTCGCACCTTCATCAATGGGACTAAGCTGAAGAGAATGCAGATTATTGAGAAAGTTCAGATTGAACCTAAAGAAGACACATCTGAAGAGGTTCGTCAGAAGAACTACCCTGTTGATAACTTTCCTCTATGGTCTAAAAAGGACAATCCAGCATGCATTCTGGAGTATGTGAGGATGCTCAGAAGAGAAGGAGATCCTATCACCCTTGAGGAATTTGTCAAAAACCTTCCTGATAGTCCTCCTGAGATGGCAACAAGAAAATCAAAAAGGGCAACAAGAAGCAAGCCTTTAGATCCTAAGGGCAAAGGGATTCTGATAGAGGAACCTAAAAGGAAGAAAGCTGCATCCAAGTCAGTGGTCATCAGGGAACCCACTCCAGAAATTCCTCCTAAGAGAACCTCAGTGCAATCACCTCAACCATCTGAGTCTGAAAGCTCTGAGAACTCCTTGGAAGAATCCTCAAGTGAGGAGACTGAAGATGATGATGTTCCCCTGGCCAAGAGGCGAAAAATTATTTTTGAGGAAGAAGATGAGCAGGATGACTGTGAGATCATCCAGGATGTGCTTCAGGTTATAAGGGAATCTTCAGAAGCTGAAGAATCCACGGATTCTGATGAAGTACCCTTAGTGAAGAGAAAGAAACTGTCTCTGAATTGTCCACTTTAGCAGAAAGAGGCAGAATCAAAGCAGGCATCTGACCTTGCTTCAGAAGCACAAAGGGAAAGAAGATCAAAGAGTACTTCTGATCCTGCAAGGGCTACAAAACTCACCAGAACCACTTTCATCAGAAGTCCAAGTAAGGTAATTACTGAAAGCATTAACTCTGATTCTGCTTTAGTAGTTATTCCTGAACAACCCGTGCCTATATCTACTTCCATGCCTACCTCAACCCAAACAGCTCCCACTCAAACAGAACCTCAAACACAAGCCTTCTCTCAAGCTGAAACACAAGCCCTCCAATCAAACATCCAAACAGCTACCATTGCCATTCCAACCATCCAAATTCAAACCTCTTCCACATCCACCACAACCGAACCTGTACCTCCTTTCAATTCTTTCATTCAAGGTATCGTTCAAAGTGAGGCTACCCTGAGAAATCTGGTTCAATAATTCACCTCCAAGCCTCCATCCACTTCCAAAACCCTCCTGATAACACAAACTAGTGAGATTCCGGCTGAAGAAGACAAAGAGGATGATGATGTTCAGATCCTTGAACCTCCTTTCAATGTGAAGCCTATTCAACAAGTTGCTTCAAACTTTGAAGATCATCTCCAAGATGCTGCTGAAACTTCCTATGTGTCCTTGTCCAACTATTCTGTAGTAAACTCACGAGATCTGAGTTTTACCTCGCCTGAGAAGACTGCTACCTCCAGGCAAAGGCAAGTGATGATCTCTAAAGCTGAGCATATGGATGAATCTGATCATTCAGGAATAGAGAAGAACCTTGAGATTGATTCTGCTCCTTTAGGACAACTCAGAACTGAAAGTTCCAATGCTTCAAGCTCAAATGCAACCAGAACTCCTCAGCCTGTCCTGACCTTGGCAACCTCCTTCAGACCTCAAAATCTTATTCAACTCATTCAGGAGTTCTCTGAAGAGGCAACCAGAAGATTGCAATGGTTATATCAGGTAACTGATAATCAGTTTGATGCTTCTTTTGTTGATGGTCTGTGGTCTGCCTTTGGAAGGTGGTCAGAAAGCAGAGCTTATGAATTTCAGAAGCAGCTTAGCAGTGAGAAACGTCTGAGAGTTCATGATGCGTCTAAGAGAGCTTATGAGCAAAGGCAGAGAGTGCTGCACAACGTTTGTGAACCTTTGAGAAGAGCTATGGCTGAAAGAAACTATGTTGTCTCTGAATGTACCTCTGAAGATGCTGAGATGATTCCAGCAGAGGTTGCAGAAGACAGTTCTGAAGGGATAGTCATTCTGGAAGATGCAGTTGTTAATGAAGTAGAGATGCAAGTATCGATTCAAGCTGCTGCTAGAGGTTCATCAGATGCAGAAATTCCTACTCCAGTTCAAGCTCCAGAACCAGCTCCACAACCAGAAGTTGCACTCCTGGCTGCCAGAATTGATAGGATACAAGATGATCAGCAGAGACTGTTACAGATGGTTGAGCATCAAGGCATCATTCAGAGTGAACAAAGTCGGCAGATTCAGGAATCCTCAAACAGAATGGAAACTATGATGAAGTATCTGCTTGAGAATCTACCCCGTTCATCAAAGCCCTGAACCCCTCTCATCTATCCTTCAGGCATCATTTAATTGCTTTAATTATCTGTGAACTTAATTCATGTTGACTATGTTTAATTTTGCTACATTTATTCAATGCACCGTCCACTTCTCTTAGTAACTCTCATGCATTTATGATTCGATGAGTTTTATGCATGTTTTTCTGTTACTTCTCCTCTTTATAATCCGTTGCTTCCCCTCTTACTTTCACAACTCAATTCATTCCTTTCTCTTCTCAAACCAGAAATGACTTCTGTTAAATTCATCTCTGAACTCAAGGCTCTGGTATTTGACCAAGTCTTCTCATGGAGCGTTAATCTCTCTACTTCTTGTAACACCCCGATTTCCAGGTGTCACTTTAGTAACCAAAAATAGACTTTACGCTGAAAACAGGTAATTTTTTTCGTTTGATACCTTTTAAATCAAGCAATAGAAAATAAAGACAAAACCCAACCAACACACAAATATATACACATGTACAGCCTCAGCTGCACTCCCATGTCACGCGCACTCGCAGTGACTCCAAAGTAGTGTGCCCGTAGGCAAATAGTTACAGATCCAGAAGTGTGAGTGAAAAGGTTATAATTACAATCCACTGGGAGAAAGTCGGCCTCAAAATGGCCTAAGCAAAGACTCTTATAGTCCGACTGACTCACTGTGATCCCTCAATAAGAGAACCACACAAAAGCCATGCGTCGGGAACCTACCCCGTCCCAAAAGCAAAACGAATCAGAGCTCTACACAAATATGACGCCTGCCTAACTCTACCAACCCATAACTGCTCACACATCCGAGTCCTCGGCGAACTGAAGACGGCAAGTTGAAGCTCAGCTCCATGCGTCGTAGAACTTCTTTCGTCAGATGTTCACACTCGTCAGTCCGGTCCTCCATGACCCTTCCCCGGTACGTCGCTCGATGACCCACAACATCGATCACCCAAGCGGTGGGGGCATCCCGATCCACAAGCTCATACCTGATCCCCCCCGAGGGAGAGACCATCGAACACCAGTCGGCCATCGACATCTGGCAGCAGGCCGACCGCCCAAACACAAACATACAAACAAAGCCAAGGCGCTAGGGTCAACTCACAGCAATAAGTAGATATACACTCAACATGTGATATGGGGTATAGATATATGTTGATATATATACATATAAACAATCCTAGCATGTTATGGCTCTAACATTGCTTCAATAAACAAACAGCACACAATCTCAGTCAGCATGAATGTATGCGTGAAATGCACAATATGTATCCGGATTTGTGACGCGTTCCCGTTCGCCACAAGTGAAGCATTTTCACTATGGATGGACCATTCCCGTTATCCATCCTGGATGAAATCCATCCTGGATGAACCATTCCCGTTATTCATCCTTGGTGAACCATTCCCGTTATTCACCGAATGATGAACCATTCCCGTTATTCATCATTAATGCAAGGTGAACCATTCCCGTTATTCACCATGATATGCACAGGTGAACCATTCCCGTTATTCACCCGATTGAATGCAACGTGGTTAGCCAAACAACGAATCGTCCTTACCACGAAAGTGTTTAGCTCACAACCCAATCTCAACAAACCCATGAGTTAGTGTCGGTCAATACAACACAACTCGGAGTAAGTGTCGGTCAATACAACACAACTCCATCCACAGAATACACAAGGGTCTAGTGTCGGTCAATACAACACAGCCCAAACAACAAGAGCACTAGGTGTCGGTCAATACAACACGGCTCCACAACAATCCCCAAGAGTACTAGAGTACTCGGTGACTTTCAATCATCACCATAGCTCACCTTAGTGGCTTCCCCCAATTCCGATAACTCTCCAAACCCACAACAAAGTCGACTTTTCCCCGTCTTTCGTAAATATTTTCCCCTTCAGTTCTCCTATGCTTAAACGTTAATAAAAATTGTTTCAATTCGAATTAGTCAAGTTATGAGTTTATTTCTCAAAGTCTAAGTTTCCCAAGTCTTTAGTTTTTCAAAGCTCTATCATTCTAAGTTTTCAAAGATCAACCACCCAAAATACATTTCCCGGGGAAAGTCTAAGAATTCCAACATATGGCTAAGTCTCAAACCCCACATTTGGACTTGCCTAGGGTTGTTCATCCAACCCGAAATATCAAAGATCACCAGATCAATGAATCTCCACTCCGAAATTGCGTCAAAACGCTCAATCCAACAAAAGCACAACATCACAAGTATGGAAAAGCATCATAACATCAACTCATCATCAAAAACAACATCAGATAAAACATAAGTCGAATTTATCGACGCCTATCATGCAGTCATAGCTAATATATAGTAAGTTGCCCTAACCTCGAGCTGATCCAGCTTCGCAAATCAAATCTCCTTCACAGGAATGCCTTGAAACTTCCAAAGTTCCTTCAACTGAACCTCGGAGGAAAAACAAAGCAGAATCCACACAAAATCGATTAGTTCGATCGCAATACAATACATAAACGATAGACAAAGCATCAAAGCTTCAGAATACGACAAACAGGTACGAAAGGACAAGTTTTCGAAAACGAAAAACTCCCCTCCCCTTAGGAAAAACCCACGGCCAAAAGGAGAAAAGGGCTTCGGCTCTTTTTCTTCGATCAAATCAGTTTACAAGGTAGTTTTAGGGTAAAACTAAGGCAAAGAAACTGTCAGAACAATTTTCGGACAATCGGGCCGAAATACGACTACGCAGGGGCATTTTGGTCCAAAATAAAGGCTCAAAACTTCAAAGTTATCAGTTCTGAAAACAAATTTGACAGCAACGATCCTCATGATATCCGTGACAACAAATCCTAAAGGCACGAAGTCAGATTAAGTCTTTTCGACAATAAAGTTTCGAAATGTGAGACAAAAAGAGTTTTGAGTCAATTTTTCAGATCCTGGACAACTGAATCGCAATCAGAGTTTACTGACAGAGGTTTTAGACTCAGGGAAACATAAGGAACATAACCCAAGCGAGAAATCAGAGAAATCGGACAATTTTAGAAAAAGCTCAAAACTTAGAGCACAGAAACGACTTCAGAAACTCAGCAGAAACAGAAATCAGAGGCAGGATTCATGATAGTTACCTCGATACCTAGAAGTAGGGACGAACTGCACGAAGATTGGTCAAGTTTTCGCGGAAATCCCCTCCCCCCTTGCTCCCCACGAAATCAGCCACAAATGGAAAGAAAATGAGAGGATTTTGCTTTTTCGCGCTATTTATAGGCGGGTGAAATCGCGGGAAAATGAAAATTTCGCGATTCCGATTTTTGCAGCACGATCACCGAGAAATTCTAAGAGAGATTCTGGCGTCGGAATTCCAGAACTCAAAACAAATATCTAGGATTTGGGAAAAACGATATCGAAAAACTCAAAAGCGGTGTCGGTTAATCTGCCCCGAAAAACTACTTTTTGCTGTGATGCTCAAACGACAAAACTTCCAACTGAAGAAAGATTGGAAACGTCGAAACAAGTCTGGCAACGCGGACGGAATCTTCGTTAGAAGTCCCGAATAGAAAAAGTATTCATCCATTGCTCGAAAATAGGGTTTCGAAGCAAAGAAATTAGCGTCGGCGGACATCCGAAAAGTGAAACCTATCGTGCGTACAGTCCAGAGTTCCGAAATGAAACGCTGGTCGATGGAAAAATAAAAAGAATCTTTAAATTTTCCGAGAGTTCGAAATCTCACTCAAAACGTTGCTTTAAGAGCGAAATAGCCTATTCTGGACACGCTTGCCATAAGGCAGGTGTGCAGACGACTCGCACTAACTCCGAAAACAGCTACGCAACATTCCTCAAGCAATTCCTGAACTTTCTTCTTCATTAATCTTTCTCAAATGTCAAACTCCTGTCACGCTTACACTATTTCTACGTGTGAGTCGGAAACTTAACTTGTTCTGAAAATCCAGGTCTTACAATACTCCCCTCCAAAAAGAAAGTTTCGTCCTCGAAACTCAGAGCTCTGCAAAAAGTTCGGAATACAGTTCCTTGATCTTATCTTCCAATTCCCATGTAGTAGTGCCTGTGTCATTGTTCCTCAAAATCTTTACTTAAGCAATCTGCCTTCCCCTTAACTGTTTCACTCTTCTATCCCCACTGCTAACTATCGACGTCTCAAAAGACAAAACATCATTCAACCTCATGTCGTCTGACTCGATTACTTGCGTCGGACCTCTGCTTGAAATGATACCGGTTGGCATTCCGTGCAGTCGCACAACCTTAGCCACTTACTTCTTTACTTTCGGTCGTCCGGAATTCTTCTTAAACTCAGTGCCTCTCTGTCATCTCAAAGTAGATACTCAACTTGTCCTCGTGATCTTCATCTACAGTCCATCACTTGTTCGTTCGATAACTCTTAGACGAAACATTGCGTTGGAATCTAATAGTCCATTAACGTCACATCCAACTTCGTAACTATCATCACTCGCACAATGAAATCAATCTCCTACTTAGTCACCATTCGAATTAAAAATCGACTTATGTCCTTATTTCTTGTCCTTCACTAATCTTATCCCCCTTCAACATCAAGTTATCAACAACTTATAAGATAATCCTCTTCTTAATATCTAACAATCCATTATTATCGTCTTCTTCCTTAGAACTTCCCTCACTCAAACCTATTTACACTTACTGAAATCCCTAACACTTCGCACGAATCGAGACTTATCCTCTAGAAGATTAAATCATAACTATACCTCAAGGGACTTAACTAGCCATTACATCTTCCGATCCTTCAACATTCTGAGATTTAACTCTTATCGTAACCGCTAACACCACTAAATCTCTTATGTGTACATGAATCTCAGCTCACTAGGTCAACCTTAGCCCTAGGATTCTCATTCAACTTTAGTAAAATTCACTTGTTACTCGTAATATGCATTATCAAAATCCATAAAAAAGTCCCATTGACTCTTATACTCTACGAAACTCGTCAAAATATAACAACCTCAGGTATTCATCTTAATACTAACACCTTCCTTTCTGTGACTCAATCACCATCTCGTCAATCAACTTCTTAATCTCTCAATCAAATTCTGACAAACTTCGAGTCCTACACCTTAGACAGACATTCATAGATTTAAAACCTACACCTTCACCAAGTTTGGTCCTCTAATAACATTTAATCCTTCAATACTTCTTAAATGAATATCCGTTCCTTAAAACTATAACTCCTTCACTTACCCAAACGACCTGATAAGTGTCGTCATGCTTCCACACTCACCACTTGATCCTGCTATCCATAATCATAACTTATTATGCTAACATCATTCAAATCTTATCACATAGTCATGATGTCCGCAACCTCATAATCAACATCAATCGATCACCAACCTTAACACTCCACACAACCCAGAATTCCCTTACTTCAAGATCTCTCTTATACTACACCTCAATGGTCTTAACCCGAAACTCACCTTCAGGTCTTCAATCTTCTAAGATTCAACTCCTATTGTCACACCTACAACCATAAGATCTCCTACTCGTACGTGATTCTCGGCTCTCAAGATTCAATCTTAACCCTAAGATTTCAATCCAACTTAGTAAATCTCACTTAGTAATCTCAGCATATTTCCTTGGAATCCATATCACCAACCTCAAGTATTCAACTTATGCTAAAACTTTCTTTCTCCAACTTAATCATTAATTCAACACTTTTCAAGCGAAAATTCATCTCTTAAGACTATAATGTCTCCACATATTAATCCAACGCTTAGCAAAACTTATTCCTCGAACTCGACTATAACAATCTAGTTCAGAGTTAATTCTTCTCAATCTCGCTACCATCAAACAATCATCTATAACCGGATATTAAATCCAACCTATCTAATCTCTAATAATCCCACGTCAGAAATCACATAACCTATGACTTCATAACTTCCGAGAAAATACTTAAAGATTTTCCAACATCAATTCTATTGGCTTAGTCTACCTCTACTTGGAGTAATCACACGAACTAACCAATCAATGTCTATACGAAAATCATCAACTTCCAAAGGTTCAAATCTTAATCTTGTACAATCAAATGCTTAACACGAACTTTCCTCCCAAATCCGACTAATCCTCAATCAATTCAAATTCATCTTACACATCCTTCTATCAAGGTCCATAACCAGCTGTGATTCCGAATATCACCCCCTCAATATTAGGTTGATCAGGCCTAATACATCGAAGGTGGAAATTTAGAAAAACCCACTGGAACAGACAATGAGATCCTAACATCCAGTAACCACAATTATCCTGATATCAAGTTCCTAACGATTCCGCTACGGAACCACACACCCTCAATCCATGTAAAAGATTAATCCTTCCTCGTCAATTGAGTCAAAGGTCCAACAATCTTGGCAAATCCCTCAATGAAGCGTCTATAATATCCAGCTAAATCCATAGAACTTCTGATCTCTGTCACCATCTTCGGTTGCTCCCAAGCCAAAACAGTCTCCACTTTCGCCGGATCCCCAGCTATGCCCTCCTTCGAGATAGCATGGCCTAAGAAATTGACTTCCTCCAGCCAGAATTCACACTTGGAAGGGTTCTCATACAGCTTTTTCTCTCTCAACAATTGTAAAACTTGGCGCAAATGTCCTTCATGTTTATTCGCGTCCTTCGAATAGATCAATATGTCCTCAATAAACACCACCACACGCCGATCTAAGAACTCCTGAAAGATGCGGTTCATGTAATCCATGAAAACAGCAGGTACATTCGTCACTCCAAACGGCATCACTAGGTACTCGTAGTGTCCTTAACGTGTCCTGAAAGCAGTCTTCGGTATATCCTCAATCTTCACTCTGATCCGACGATAGCCTGACCTCAAATCTATCTTGGAAAATACGGTAGCCCCTCGTAGTTGGTCCATCAAATCATCTATCCTCGGCAACGGGTATCTGTTCTTGATCGTCGCCTTGTTCAATTGTCGATAATCCACCCACGATCTCGACCTTCCGTCCTTCTTCTTGACTAACAACACTGGCGCTCCCCACGGTGAAACACTCGGTCGAATGAATCCCTTTTGCCGAAAGATCCTCTAACGACTCCGCTTCAAAACTAAACGCCCTAAAATCCTACGATTCGTACCCATAAGGAATTTCCCTGAGATCCTAGCTTCCTTATCAACGCCTCGGTAAAACAACTCCCTAGCTCCGCGTGCTATTCTAGATCTCGTGTAACCTCTATAGTTAAATCACGAGCAACTTCGAATAAGGTCCTACTAGGGATAATAATCATAGGATCATAGTCTAGGTAGTAAATACAAGTTAGGCGCGTCACACTCGCTTGAATATAAAAGAGTAAGTTATTCTAGAATACGAGAACAGTTAAAATATTACCATCGTTCCCACGTTCTTCCTCGTTCGACTCCTCAACTCTTGCTCCTCCCTTGATATGAATCCTTTCCTCTGTAGCAAGTTGTTTTCCTTTCCCAACATTCCCTGATGATTCGCCCCTGAGTGCCTTGCAATCTTGGGAGAAATGTCCCGGTTGGTTGCAATTGAAGCATAGACTTTCTTTGGTCTTGCAGTTCACAGCTAGATGCCCCACTCGGTTACACTTGAAGCATCTCCGTCCAATCTCTGAGCATTTGTTAGCAAAATGCCCCAACTTTCTGCAACGAGTACATGTCACTCCTTTGTCACCAACTGGCTTCCCCCCCAGTATCAGCAGTCGTCGGTTTGTACTCTCTTGAGATAAGATTTCTTCCCTCGGAACGCTGATATGGTCCCCACTTATGGTAACTCTTCCTTCCGTTGTAGCCTTGGGAACCTGACCTCATTGGTCCCCCAGCTCCAATTCGGTTCATTCCTCTTTATTGATACATTGCTGTCGCCATCAGTCGTTGATGATGCTCACGTGTAGCCTCCGCCATCCGGTTAAGATCCACCATCCTATATCCCATCGAACGTCCGATTAGTACTAACCATACGGTAGCACTAGACAAACCACTCAATCCGATTGAGTAGTAACGCAAGCAATTAGAGCGAAAATCGCTCTGCAGACAATCAATTTTCACTCTTTGCAGAGTCACACAACCTAGCACAGAAGACCTATTCCCCAAAGACTCCCAAAAGACTCGACTAAGCTCTGATACCACAATGTAACACCCCGATTTCCAGGTGTCACTTTAGTAACCAAAAATAGACTTTACGCTGAAAACAGGTAATTTTTTTCGTTTGATACCTTTTAAATCAAGCAATAGAAAATAAAGACAAAACCCAACCAACACACAAATATATACACATGTACAGCCTCAGCTGCACTCCCATGTCACGCGCACTCGCAGTGACTCCAAAGTAGTGTGCCCGTAGGCAAATAGTTACAGATCCAGAAGTGTGAGTGAAAAGGTTATAATTACAATCCACTGGGAGAAAGTCGGCCTCAAAATGGCCTAAGCAAAGACTCTTATAGTCCGACTGACTCACTGTGATCCCTCAATAAGAGAACCACACAAAAGCCATGCGTCGGGAACCTACCCCGTCCCAAAAGCAAAACGAATCAGAGCTCTACACAAATATGACGCCTGCCTAACTCTACCAACCCATAACTGCTCACACATCCGAGTCCTCGGCGAACTGAAGACGGCAAGTTGAAGCTCAGCTCCATGCGTCGTAGAACTTCTTTCGTCAGATGTTCACACTCGTCAGTCCGGTCCTCCATGACCCTTCCCCGGTACGTCGCTCGATGACCCACAACATCGATCACCCAAGCGGTGGGGGCATCCCGATCCACAAGCTCATACCTGATCCCCCCCGAGGGAGAGACCATCGAACACCAGTCGGCCATCGACATCTGGCAGCAGGCCGACCGCCCAAACACAAACATACAAACAAAGCCAAGGCGCTAGGGTCAACTCACAGCAATAAGTAGATATACACTCAACATGTGATATGGGGTATAGATATATGTTGATATATATACATATAAACAATCCTAGCATGTTATGGCTCTAACATTGCTTCAATAAACAAACAGCACACAATCTCAGTCAGCATGAATGTATGCGTGAAATGCACAATATGTATCCGGATTTGTGACGCGTTCCCGTTCGCCACAAGTGAAGCATTTTCACTATGGATGGACCATTCCCGTTATCCATCCTGGATGAAATCCATCCTGGATGAACCATTCCCGTTATTCATCCTTGGTGAACCATTCCCGTTATTCACCGAATGATGAACCATTCCCGTTATTCATCATTAATGCAAGGTGAACCATTCCCGTTATTCACCATGATATGCACAGGTGAACCATTCCCGTTATTCACCCGATTGAATGCAACGTGGTTAGCCAAACAACGAATCGTCCTTACCACGAAAGTGTTTAGCTCACAACCCAATCTCAACAAACCCATGAGTTAGTGTCGGTCAATACAACACAACTCGGAGTAAGTGTCGGTCAATACAACACAACTCCATCCACAGAATACACAAGGGTCTAGTGTCGGTCAATACAACACAGCCCAAACAACAAGAGCACTAGGTGTCGGTCAATACAACACGGCTCCACAACAATCCCCAAGAGTACTAGAGTACTCGGTGACTTTCAATCATCACCATAGCTCACCTTAGTGGCTTCCCCCAATTCCGATAACTCTCCAAACCCACAACAAAGTCGACTTTTCCCCGTCTTTCGTAAATATTTTCCCCTTCAGTTCTCCTATGCTTAAACGTTAATAAAAATTGTTTCAATTCGAATAGTCAAGTTATGAGTTTATTTCTCAAAGTCTAAGTTTCCCAAGTCTTTAGTTTTTCAAAGCTCTATCATTCTAAGTTTTCAAAGATCAACCACCCAAAATACATTTCCCGGGGAAAGTCTAAGAATTCCAACATATGGCTAAGTCTCAAACCCCACATTTGGACTTGCCTAGGGTTGTTCATCCAACCCGAAATATCAAAGATCACCAGATCCAATGAATCTCCCACTCCGAAATTGCGTCAAAACGCTCAATCCAACAAAAGCACAACATCACAAGTATGGAAAAGCATCATA
>NC_080042.1:4482662-4553373 GCF_012489685.1 Lotus japonicus
CTGGCAACCAGTCTCGATCAAATCTTGCACCAGGTTGCTTTCATGAGAAAGTCTGAGAGCAGCCTCCCAAAAGGGATATATTTGATGGCTGACTTGATGGAGGAGGTGGTGCGAGACTTCCGGATGCATTCCTTCAAATAGGAGAACAGGAAGTAGGGAAGGCAGATCTTCTCCTTGTCTTGAATGAAGAACAGCATCGCCTTCTGATTGAAGTTGATGTAGTCTGGAGAACTGCCCTTTGGTCGTTGATTGATGCAGTGGAGCAAGATCTTGTGCCAGATTCTCAGTTTGGGGTGAAGATCCATCACTTTGTAGCTCGTCTTGCCCGGTTTGAAGGTGGTGTACAGGGCCTTGTTGACGATGTCCTTGGTTCTGGGTTTCAGCTTCGATTCCGTCAGTGAGAACCGATACCCATGAGCAGTTTCTGCACCTAGCAGATTCACGAAGGACTTCTCCGTGATGATGATCTTCCTACCCAGGATGTAAGAAACCACCTGAGTGTCATCACAATCAGCGTGCTTCCAGAATTCCTTTACTAGCTTCTCAAACACCGGTCCTCGAAGTCGATTGAAGTAGTTTCCCCAACCTTGAGCTTGGATTTCAGGACGGAGATCAAACCCATTTGCAGCCAAGTTGTCGAGGTTGAATCTCCATTCTGCCAGGACTTGGAGTTCCTCAGGAGGAAATACACAGTGAACGGCACAGCCCCGTTCTGCAATAGGAACAATCTCCTCTTGAGCTTGAGCTTGTTCTTGTGCTGGGTTCTCAGGACCCCGTTGACCCGTTGCCAAACCAACTACCATGTGAGGGAACTGAGGTGCATCTGCAGTAGATCTTCTGGTTTGTCTCACCATTTTGAAGAGGTTGAAGGTTTGAGGTAGAAGATGAAGTTTGAAGGATGAAGAGAGATCGAGAGAGAAATCACGAAGGAGGCGGTTTTGAAAAGCAGGGAGTGCGAGAGTGAAAACCGGAAGTGAGAGAGAACGTGTGTGTATAGTGGGTTTTATCAAATAACCGTTGTTGATTCAAAAAGCACTTTAAGATCAACGGTTGAAAATTAAAAATAGACAGTAACTGTAAAATACACAATCACACACAGGAGATAAGCAGATCTACACGCAATCACAACAGACTGTCACACGGGCACAAGGAACTATGCATCAGAAATTCTGACGCACGTGTTGTTGTCTCAGCTTCAGAGTCAGTACCAGTGGGCACACACACTTTGATTGAGTTACCTTCTGAACTAGACATCTTCTGATCAAGAAGTATCATAGTCAGAGGTTCTGATCTATCTTCACTCTGGACAAAAGTCCATGTTTAGATTTTTCAGAATAAAATTAAATCTATCTTCAGCTAAGGGCTTTGTAAAGATATCTGCCCATTGATGGTCAGTATCAACAAACTTCAGAAGAAGTACGCCCTTCTGCACATAATCTCTAATGAAGTGATACTTTACCTCAATGTGCTTTGCCCTTGAATGCAAGATAGGATTCTTGCTCAACGAAATTGCAGCAGTGTTATCACAATAAATTGGGATATTGCTCTCAAGGATCTGATAATCCTCCAGCTGATGTTTCATCCAGAGCATCTGAGTGCTGCATATTGCTGCTGAGATATATTCTGCCTCTGCAGTTGATAGAGCAATGGTTGATTGCCTCTTGCTTGCCCATGAGACTAGATTGCTTCCCAGAAATTGACAGTTTCCAGAAGTACTTTTTCTCTCTGTTCTATCTCCAGCATAATCAGCATCACAATAACCTGAAAGCTTATACTCTGATGTTTTCTTATACATCAAGCCAAGGTTAGTGGTGCCTTTCAGATACCTTAGGATCCTCTTAACAGCAGTTAAGTGGGTTTCCCTTGGATCTGATTGGAAACGAGCACATAAATGAACACTAAATAATATGTCTGGCCTAGATGCAGTTAAGTACAGAAGTGAACCTATCATGCCACGATAGAGCTTCTGACATACTTTACCACTTATATCTTCTTTTTCCAGAATGCATGTTGGATGCATTGGAGTCTTGGCCACTGTAGATTCCAGCATGTTGAACTTCTTCAGAAGTTCTTTAGTGTACTTGCTCTGATGGATATATGTTCCTTCTGGTGTTTGATTAACTTGTATTCCCAGAAAGTACTTTAATTCTCCCATCATACTCATCTCAAATTCAGCCTGCATCATCTCAGAAAATTCTTTGCATAGAGATTGATTAGCAGAACCAAATATAATATCATCAACATAAATTTGCACAATTAAGATATCATCTTTATAAGTCTTGCAAAAGAGAGTTGTATCTACTTTACCCCTTACAAACTCATTCTCCAGAAGGAATGAGCTAAGTCTCTCATACCATGCTCTGGGAGCTTGCTTCAGACCGTAGAGTGATTTCTTCAATTTGAACACATGGTCTGGTTTCTTTTCATCTTCAAAACCTGGGGGTTGATGAACATAGACTTCCTCTGAGATATAACCATTTAGGAAGGCACTCTTTACGTCCATCTGATGTAGAACTATGTTGTGATTTACTGAAAAAGAAATCAATAGTCTGATTGCCTCCAGTCTTGCTACTGGAGCAAATGTTTCAGTGTAGTCTATTCCTTCCTGCTGGCTGTAGCCTTGAGCAACTAGCCTTGCCTTGTTTCTGACTACATCTCCTTTCTCATTTAGCTTGTTTCTGAATACCCATTTCGTTCCAATAACATGGACATTCTCAGGTTTCTTCACTAAGCTCCAAACATCGTTCTTGGAGAATTGATTCAATTCTTCTTCCATGGCCAGAATCCAATCCTTGTCCTGAAGAGCTTCATCTATGGACTTGGGTTCAATTAAGGACACCAATCCTTTCAGACTCAGCAAGGTCTCCTCAGAGGGTCTGAAGGCAGATCTGGTTCTGACTGGTTCATCTTTGTTGCCCAGAATCAATTCCTTAGGATGAGCTGCAGTGATTCTGCTCTTCTTCAGAGTTTGTGAGTTAGAGGGACCAGCTTCTTCCTCTGGTTCATCTTCCTCTGGCTCAACTTCCTCTGGAGCTTTGCCTTTATCAGAAACATTAATGCTTAAATCTGCAAACTTTTCAACTAGCTTTGACTGGTCAGAGTCAAGCTTATCATCAAATCTAACATGAATAGATTCTTCAATAGTCTTAGCATCAGTATTATAAAATCTAAAACCTTTAGATCTATCAGAATAACCAAGTAATAGACACTTAGAAGATTTAGCATCAAATTTATGCAATCTATCCTTAGTATTGAGAACATAACAAACACAGCCAAAAGGATGAAAATAAGAGATGTTGGGTTTTATGTTCTTCCACAATTCATAAGGAGTCTTATTCAGAATTGGTCTCACAGAGATTCTGTTCTGAATGTAACATGCTGTATTTACTGCCTCTGCCCAAAAGTGCTTAGC
The DNA here is from genome assembly GCF_012489685.1 of Lotus japonicus. NCBI lineage: Eukaryota > Viridiplantae > Streptophyta > Magnoliopsida > Fabales > Fabaceae > Lotus > Lotus japonicus. Next base: position 4,486,075 of record NC_080042.1, read on the forward strand.
CATGCCAGTTTCTTGGAGCATGGTTCTAGCCATCTCCTGAAGAGTTCTGTTCTTCCTCTCAACAACACCATTTTGTTGAGGAGTTCTGGGACAAGAGAAATCATGTGCAATTCCATAGGAATCAAACAGACTCTCAAACTTGTCATTCTCAAACTCTCCACCATGGTCACTTCTGACACGCACAATTCTACAGGCCTTCTCGTTTTGCACTTGAGCAATGAAGGTAGAGAACACAGCATGAGACTCATCCTTGCGGGTTAGAAACTTTACCCATGTCCAGCGGCTATAGTCATCAACGATAACCATCCCATATCTCTTGCCACCTATAGACTCAGTTTTCACTGGTCCAAACAGGTCGATATGCAGAAGTTCTAACGGCCTTGAGGTTGAGACAACATTCCTTGCCTTGAAAGGGACTTTTGTGAATTTGCCTTTCTGACATGCTTCACAAAGAGCGTCTGAAGCGAACTTCAGATTGGGTAAGCCCCTGACAAGGTTTAGCTTGCTCAGCTGAGAAATCTTTCTCATACTGGCATGCCCTAACCGTCTATGCCATACCCACTGCTCTTCATTAACAGACAGAAGGCACTTCACATTTTGAGCCTCCAACTCAGATAATCTGATCTTATAAATGTTGTTCTTCCTCTTGCTGTTAAACAGAACAGAGCCATCGATCTGACTTACAGCCCGGCAGGACTTTTGATTGAATATAACATCATAACCCTTGTCAGCTAATTGACTTATAGACAATAAGTTATGTGTTAAGCCGTCTACCAATAAAACATTATCAATGCATGGACTACTATCTACACAAATAGTACCAGTACCAATAATTTTACCCTTTTCATTTCCACCGAAGCCAACTTCGCCTCCAGGCTTAAGTTTCAGCTCTCGGAACATACGCTTTTCTCCCGTCATGTGACGCGAGCATCCACTGTCCAGATACCATGATTGGTGTTTCAGTGGAGCTATCAAGGATATCTGCAACATAGATAATCTTGTCCTTAGGTACCCACTTTCTGGGTCCTCTTTTGTTAGTTACCCCAAAGGTTCTGATCACCTTGGGTGTCTCAACATGATATTTTAAAGGAATATTTGCATGATATTTAGTCATAGAGAGAGATCCCTTTTTAAGAGGGTTTTTAGCAACTTTAGCAGGTACAGGATCAGGCAATATGGTACCAGAGGGAACAAAGCATTCATACAAGGATTTAGCTTTAGACACAGAAGGCTCATTTCTAATTGGTTTAGAATAGCCAATGCCATGCATTCCATTTCTGCTTACACCATAGATCATTGAAGCCATTAAGCTTCTATCTACGCTTTTAGCCAGGAATCTTTGAAAAGATTTTTCATACTTAGATTCATGCTTACTATCAGAGGCATCGCAGGCAATAACTTCTTCTAACTTTGCAATTTGATTCTTAAGCACAGAGTTAGAATTAACTAAAGCATGGTTATCATTTTTCAAATCAGATATGATTTTCTCATGTTCAGAAGGAGTTTTAGAAACAGCAGATAAGTTCTTTTTCAGCTTCTTATGCTTAGACAACAAGGAGTTATACTTATCCATGATATCAGACAAGGCATGTTTCAGTTCAGAGGTAGAGAAGGAAGCAAATACCTCATTTTCATCGTCAGAGTCTGGATCTCCTTCTGATTCTGAGTCAGAGTCAACAGCTTCCTTTGACTCTGTTCCTTTGTCTTTGACAATAGCCATGAGTCCTTGGACTTCACCATCAGAGTCAACATCCTCTGACTCTGATTCATCGAATGTCACCATCAGACTCTTCTTGGTCTTGAAGTGCTTCTTTGGCTTCTTGTCCTTCTTCAATTTTGGACAGTCACTTTTGTAGTGCCCTGATTCTTTGCACTCAAAGCAAGTGACTTCCTTGATTGATGACTTCTTCTGACCTGAGGATTCAGACTTTCCTCTTGCCTTTCCAGAGCCTTTGAACTTGCTCTGCCTGTGCTTCCAGATGCGGTTGAGTCTCTTGGAGATCAGAGTCAGCTCATCTTCATCAGAATCTTCTGATGCTTCTTCAGATTCTTCTTCTTCAGCTTGAAAAGCCTTTGACTTCTCAACCTTAGCCTTTTCAGATTTGGATTTCAAGGCTATGGACTTTTTCCTCAGATCTTGCATCTCTGAGCGCTTCAGCTCATGGCATTTCAAAATGCTGATGAGTTCTTCTAAACTCATATTCTCAACATCTCTCGTGAGCTCTATTGAAGTCACCAAAGGCATCCAACTTTCAGGAAGACACCTGATGACCCTTATGACATGATCTTTTGTTGTGTAGCTCTTGTTGAGAGGACGTATGCCAGCTACAAGCAGTTGAAATCTGGAGAACATTTCTTCAATGGACTCATTTGGCTCCATGATGAAGGATTCATACTTTTGGATCAAAGACAATGCCTTTGATTCTTTGACTTTCTTGTTTCCTTCATGAGACATCTTCAGAGAATCAAAAATACCTTTAGCAAACTCACGATCTGTAATCTTCTGGTACTCCTCATAGGAGATAGCACTTAGAAGAATTGCTCTTGCTTTGTGATGTTGTGAGTACAGCTTCTTTTGATCTGCAGTCATCTCTGACCTTGGGATCTTCTTGCCATCTGCATCAACTGGACGCTCGTAGCCATCCACAATAATATCCCAGAGATCTGCATCGAAACCCAGAAAGAAACTTTCCAGTCTATCTTTCCAATATTCGAACCTTTGACCGTCGAACATAGGAGGCTTTGCGTTGTAACCATCTCTTTGAGTTTCACTGGTGGTGGCAGCCATTGTTTTTCACACCGGCCCGGATCACTGAACACTGTTAGGTGTGGTAATCAGAACTTGCGCTCTGATACCAATTGAAGGTATGAAAAACGGTAGAAAGGGGGGGTTTGAATAACGTTTTCAGTACAAAACTACCACCTTAAAGATTTTAACAAATCTTTTCGAGAACTAAGTGCAAAAGATAGAGATAGAAAAGCACACAAGGATTTTATCCTGGTTCACTTGATAAATCACTCAAGCTACTCCAGTCCACCCGTTAAGGTGATTTCTTCCTTCTTAGAATGAAGGCAATCCACTAATCAGGTAAGAGTTACAACTGCACTTGAAACCTACAAGTGACTAACAATTACACTGACTTAGCTCACACTAAGATTCACTCTCTTAGTCTTCTCTAGGATCCGATCAACCTTGATCTCCTAAAGGAAAATCAAACAACTGTTTGAGGTTGGTGTTTACAAGGGTTTGCTTCTGAATAAGCTGAGTGTAAACTAAATAAATTACAAGATGAAAGAAAGCTTAGAATATTTTGAATGTCTTGCGCGTGTGTTGCTTCTTAGTTTCTTAGCCGCTTCTTTCAATCTTCAGCCTCTATATATACTCCAAGGATTAGGGTTGAGCGTTGCATGGGAAATGCTACCGTTGGAGGGCAGTTCTGGAAAATCCAGCTTCTGCTGTGGCTGAGAACGTTAGGTAGGTCGTCAGGAAGGTACACTGCTTTTGTACTTGGATAGCGACTTGACCTTTTAACCTAGGAGACTTCTGATCAGAGGAATGCTTCGTATAGGAACTTGTGAAGCCGGTTGATCAGAGTCAGAGGGAAAGCACAGATCCTCTGACCATTGTATCTTCTGATTCTGAACTCAGAGGGAAGAACATGGCCTTCAGAGTTTCTTGCTTCTGGACTTCAGAGTTTCCACTATTCAGCTTCTGGATCTTCAGAGTCTTCTACACCATCGGAACATCTGAACCTTCAGTGTTTCTTGGTTGTCAGAACTTCTGGATCATCAGAGCTTCTAGCGACTGAGTCCTCATCAGAGTTTGTATAGCTTCAGATCTTCTGAAGCTTTTCCACTGTTCATACTGAACATGGTGAATGCGAAAGCGTTGCTTGGGTTACCCTTTATACACAGTGCTTCTGATTTGTGTGAAATTGAGTCAGGGTCAGAGCCTGTAAATAGCACACTCAGAAAAACACGTTAGAGTACCACAATTGTTCATATCAAAAGGTTAACTTGTAATCATCAAAACATAGAGTTGTACTACTAGATCAAAACTTGATCTTACACCTATCTTAGAATTCATGGAGAATGATGCCGGAAAAATAATATTCGCGAAACTTTCATTTTCCCGCGAATTACCATTTTGTATATATAGCAAGAAAGGTGAGAAAAATTACAAGAACTCCTCCATTTTCTCTCCAAGGCCGCGAGCTCCATAGAAGGAAGAGGAAGAAGAGCTTTTCTTCAAACCTTGCTTGATCGTCGATCAATCAGTTGCTGCTTCAAGGCTTCGAGGTATAGTCGCTAATCCTTACCTCCGATCGCTTTTTCCATAGCTTTTCTGTAGAGTTTTCTGAGTGGATAGTTTATGGGTTTTTGCAAAACTATCCTGAATCTTTCATTTCTGATTCTAAACTTCTTCTATATGTGCCCAAGATCACTTCTGCCGGATTAGATTTTCCGTTATGTCGCCGGAATTCCGCCGGAATCAATTTGAACCTAAAATGCCCATTTATGTAGTTTTTGAGTAAAGTTCCAACCTTTAGGCTGAAAACTATCGCCTTAGCTTAGTGCTAGTAGGATTAGTTGTCATAAACGTCGTTGGTGACGTCCCTGCAAAATTTTATTTTTGGGATTTCAGTTTTGAAAATCCTAAGTTAAAAATCATGACCAAAATACCCCTGCGACAGTTTTTGATCCGATAATTTTTCCGAGTTCAGAATACCCTTAGTTACGGCTTATGAAAGCATAGGAACCAAGTTTGATCGAAGAAAAATCGAGCCCCATAATTTCACAAAGTGGCCGTGAGCTATTAGAGGGTGAGGAGGAAATTTCCTTTTCCGAAAACTTGTCTTTTCGCGCTAGATTATCGTACCTTAGAGTATAGATTACTTCGAGTAACCTTAGTAAGTATCGATAGCTTAGTTTTCGATAGATTCTGATAGTATTTCTGTGGTTTTGCTCTAAAGGTGATTTTGAGGAATTCCCAGAGGAGCAAGCCTTTGATTGTGAACAAGTGTTAGGAGATAACTCTGGAGAACCTACAAGTGAGGGCTACTCACTGAATCTCTAGTTAATGCTTAGGGTCGATGCTTTCGACAATGTTTACTGTTTATGCAATTGTTTGTGCTTGATTGGAAAAACGTTTTCTGAGGCTTCGGCTGACAATGTAGATGATGCATCTACTGAATGCTTTTGAGATTGAATCTTCGTGCTAAGTGCTAATTGGGTAATTTAGGATGTGTGGTGCATGCCTTATATGCTAAGTGCTATGTGGTTATTGTTTAATATATTGATATATGACATGTTGATTGGTTGTGCTGAGTTATTTATACTTATGCAATGAGATCTGAGATTCTGAATGGTGAGAATAGCGGGCAGGTCATGCCGATTTTATTTTGAGAGTTTTGAGAAAGTTTGATAGGACGAACGAGGTTCGGACCTTAATTTTGTTTAGTGGATCGAGACATCCTCTAGAAGCGACTTGGGATTGGGAGATCCTGAAAATGTATAAGACTTGCGATAAGACAAAACGGAATCTATTTTATAAAGAAAACTCATAAGACCTTAAATAACCTCTAAATCTTTAAGTAATGATAACAACCTCGAAGGAAGGCATTGGAAGTGAAATCTTAATTTTGGAAAACGAGGAGTGTCGTCGGATCCAAGTGTTGAGTATGTCGTTGTTGTGTTGTTGGAGCAGCGTTTGATGTCGTGCTGTTGGAGCAGTGTTTGTTGTTGTGCTGTTGGAGCAGCTATGTTGTTGGGCTATCCTGGGGATAAGTCCGGGGAATTGATAGTTCCCGAGTATGTGATACTCTTGTGCTGTTGGAGCAGCTATGTGTTGTTGTGAAATGTGTCTTTTGTCGCAGAATCGACTTTACCTTAGGGTAAGCTTTTAGAGACTTTAATTTACCTAGAACACGTGGCGACGTGTCGAGTGAGATTCGGAGACGTTGTTTGACTAATCATCCTGCATTCATGCAACATTAATGAGGTATTAACACAGGACGTACTCTGGACCTCGTCGGATTCCAAAATGGTCATAAGACCCGGATTTCCGTGTAAGAGCGTCTGTAGACGTCTCTTGTAGCAGACCGAAATGGCAGACCTACGGGTTACGGCTGATCTGGCTACCTTGGTTTGGTGTAAGAGACACGCGGGCAGAATGGTCCCACCGTTGCTGGTGCTAGGATTGATCCGTTTGATGTCCATCCCAGAGGCACGCGAGCAGAAATGGTCCCACCGTTGCTGGTGCTAGGATTGACTCGTTGATGTCCATACCTAGGTTTGGTGTAAGAGGCACGCGGGCAGAATGGTCCCACCGTTGCTGGTGCTAGGATTGATCCGTTCGATGTCCATCCGTTTCCGGAATGCATTTGGTTAACTGGGTTAACCGTCATATCATCTCATGCAACATGCATTCTGACTTAGTTGATGAGTGTGTTTGATACTTGGTAGTTCTACTTGATGCATGTTAACTGTGATTTACAGTCGTTATATTCTTTGTGGAATAATGCAACCCTAGGATGTTATCCCTAGTTATAAGCCTAAGTGGCTAATCTTTTATCGGTATCTATTGGTGGTATTATTTATATAATTCTTTGGAGTTGACCCTCGCGTCTTCTGTGTGTGCTTTGGCGAACAAACGCCCTTTGTCAGATGTCTTCGGCGGGCTGATTCATGATGGTTCATCCTTCGGGAGGAACTAGGGTTGAGATGCGGGAACTGGAGCGTATCGCGGTAGCGAGAGGAGGACGGATGGTGTACATAGACTAGGTCGTTCTGGATTTCAAATTCGGACGACGATCACGCTAGCATGTAGGAATGAGTGTTAGTGTGAGCTCCTCGAGATGGGATTAGTGTAGGAGTAGAGTCTTAGCTCTGAACATCATTTGTTTTCTTTGGGGACAGGGTAGTTTCCCACCTATAGCTTTTTGTGTGGTTTCTTTACGGGAATCACAGAGAGTTGGTTGGACTTAGGAGGTCTTGTTTCAGGCCGATGGGCCAGCTTATTCTCAGTTTTGAGGGATAGTGTTGCGGACACTTACCTTTAGATTTGGTTTGTACATTTTGCCTTCGGGCGCTACACTTTTCTTTCCGTCACTGGAGGTTACTCGTGACGAGGTTGTTACTTACAGCGGGGGCTGTTTATATATTGTATATTAGCTCTATTACTTTTCGCTTTTGGGTTTTATTTAATTCAGTCTTGTCTTAGTTATTATCGAAAAAAAAATATTTCACGTTTTTCCGCATTAAGTTTACTTTTGGTTACTAAAGTGACGCCACCGAAATCGGGGTGTTACATTCCTGATCCAGAGTTCTGGAAATTGAGTGTCTCTAAGGGATATGTTGGTACTCTGCCATATTCTCTCATGAATCGAACCTCCGCGCTCTCACTGAAATTTGGAACTTGGGTGTTTGTACTCCTACCCACTCACATTCCTGAAGTTGTTTCTCATTCTGAGAAAGCCAACACTGACAAAGGAAAGGGGAAGATGCTTGAAGAGGCAGATGATACAGAGTCACAACTGAACAGTTCTGCTGATGGAAAAGAAGAAGATGAATCTGAGGGACTTCAAGCTGATTTCAAGACTGAAGGTGGAAGCTCAAGTGCTCAAGTCTTGGCGACTCAATTTGTCACCAGAGAAGACTTTGAAGACCACCGTGACCACATCAACCAGCAGTTCATGACTCTTGCTCAGAAAATCGATCAGCTGCTGACACGCTTTGGCTAATGGCCAACTCTCTATCCTGAACAATTCGCTTTTACTTTTATGTTTTCAGACAATTGTTCACTGATTATGCATATTTTATCGTTCCATCATGCTTATCGTTTTATAACTAACGTTTGCCATGTTTACTATGCATATTATACCTTTCTACTAAATTCTTTTCCCTTTCTTTTTAATAATGCCAAAGGGGGAGAAAATAGGAATTAGGAATTATAGAAAAGTTTAAGATCAAGTTCAAGGTTGTTTCCTTAACCTAACACCAAAGTTATACAACTCAGGGGGAGTAATATGATTTGAATAAGTTTTTTAAAAACTTTTATATTACCCAATTTAGGGGGAGCATAAATTCTTTTTACTCTTGATCATTATCCTTTTCAATAAAAATTGTCATTATCAAAAAGGGGGAGATTGTTAAGTTCAAACGTGTTACAACGTGTTTCAATCTTATTTTGATCCTAACAATTTTTATAAATACCTTTCTATACTAAAATCTAATTCCAGATGTTAATGACATTTTTCAGGAAATATATATTATAAGGTCGCATGCTTCAACGAATATGTCTAAGCCTTATAAGGAAAAAGAAGTTTACGCAAGATATGACCGCATCGTCCAGTAAACAAGGAAGACACTTATTCTGTATCGTTTTATGCCACGTCATACCTCAGAATTTCAGAAGAAGTCTTTGAGCGGGAAAGTCAAAATTGTATCTCAACTATTTGCCCCATGCTTTAGTCAGAAGGAAACTAATCTGGTCACGTGCAAACTGATTTATCTTTGAAGAGAGAAGTCTCGATGACCAATGAAGAGGAAAAAGGACAACACGTCAACATCACTTTTCCAAAATGTCTCTCTTCTGCAAAGTAGCCCAAAGCTATCACCACCTACTAGCTGACAAAGTACACCTTTTTGGCTAAAGGATAGTTTTGAACAGCAGCATGCATTTAATGAAGCTACCAACCGGAGATTTGAATCAATGGTTAGATGACACTCACAACGGCTACAAACAACGGCCAGATTTTGTGTCTCAACGGCTACACAACTAGCAAGATCATATATAAAGGACATATCTGAAGATTGAAGAAGACAAGAAGAGAAAAATTTATTGCAAGAAAAGAAAGAACTCAGAGCAATTAATCAAAACATTCTTCAAAGCATTAAAAGCTCACAGCAGATTTCCTAAGAGTCAAATCCGATCTCATACCTCTGCTAAATCAAGAGAGAATACCAAACCTTAAAAGAGTCAAACCTCTTCTCTTACTTCTCTCTTAGATTCTGAACTCTTGTGTGTTCCAACGTCCTTTCAGAACCCAAAACACTTGAGAGTTCCAGTGCCATAAATTGTCTACACCAACTCTTTTGAGAAGAGATTTCTTGTAGAGCCAAACAATCTTGTTGATTGTAGGAGGAGTCCTGTACAATACTTGGAGAAGTCCGTGATAATACTAGGAGGAGTCCTGTACAATACTTGGAGAAGTCCGTGATAATACTTGGAGAAGTCCTGTCTAATACTTGTATTGGAGAAGTCCTTGATACTTGCTAGTGAAAATCTTGGTGGTGGCCAAGTACTGGACGTAGCCCAATCGTTTAGGGTGAACCAGTATAAATTCCTGTGTGCTGATCGTTCTGCTTTATTTACTTACTTCCGCTGCACTAAACAGTTTTTGAAAAGTCACCAGAACAATTTTCTTAAGAACTTATCTTCTTTTCATAAACTAAAGTTTTAACAAGTAATTTTTAAGAACACAATTCAAACCCCCCCTTTCTTGTGTTACTTATTTACATATCAGATAAGTGTCAATTCTACGTGTTTTAAATATCATTTTAAGCACTTATTTGACCTATATGCTTGCATTGTTGATTATTTTATCCCCATAAGTAGTTGATTTAGTAAATACTTAATTATAGTATAGAAATAGAGTAAATATTATATATTTCACATTTAATCTTTTGTTTTCAATGATAGGTGAAAATCTATGAAGATCTATGCCACAAGATGTCAAAAGGCCAAGAAATGAAGAATTTCGCTTAAGCCAAATGTTTACTCGCTTAAGCAAAATTATATGGCAGAGGGTATCAATTCTGGAAGACAATCTCGCTTAAGCCGAATTCTTTCTCGCTTAAGCGAACCATTCAGTGGCATAGAAGGAAAGTGAACCCTCGCTTAAGCGAGACTTGTGCTCGCTTAAGCGAGAAGAGTACTTCAGAGTTAAGAAAAGGCTCTCGCTTAAGCGAATCTGAGGCTCGCTTAAGCGAGATAAACCACCTTGGACCCTTATAAAAGGCCAAAACACGATTTTTCTCGAGATCTCTTCCATTCTTCACCATTTTTCCTCCCTAAAACATTCAGAGGAGGCTGGGCTTCATGGAGGAAGGGTCCCTGAGCTAGGAATTGATAGAGTGGAGCTTTGGAGCATGGTGACAACCTCTTGGTGGCTATGGAAAGCTTGAGAAAGTTTCCATCGCCATGGATTCGTCTCCGTTCTTCGGGTTTCATCTCTTCCTTTCTTATCTCTTGTATATGTTCTTTTCTATTTTTGTATCTAGAATGTTATAGCTTAGTTCTTTGATTCTTGTAAACTCAATTATTGATGTAAATGGAAATCTTTCATGTATGGTGTTTCTCTTTGTACTTCATGCTTCTAACCAATCAATTGATAATCCAAAGAGCTTCACTAATTTATAAATAGATCGAGAGGTTGATATGAGTTGGTGTATGCTTAGATCAATGAAAGTAGAATGCCTATGTCTTAGGTCACGCCGTGTGTTAAAGTTTTTCTTTCTACACTTCAAGTATCATTGATTTGTGTTAGATTTTTATGGACTAGCATGAGATCGGGAGATAATTGCGAGTCCGGTTCAAGAGAGAAACCACTCAATGAAATAGTTGTCTTATGGTGAGATTATCTTAGGTAGGAACAATAGTGGGCTTCCACGTGACAGGTGGGGTTTTGAGTTCTAACAGGAGTTTCCGGGGTGACAACGGAGATTCGCAAGCCTAGGGTACCTTGTCTTAGGATAAATTTGTTATTGTGGATGTCTTTGAGAGATAATTTGAGTTTTAATGTTCCTTTTGGTTTTCTAGATGGTAAGGGATTACGTCTAGGAATTCCAATTGATAGATTCACCTAGGCTAGGGATCGTTATGTGGATAGCTCTCGACATCATAAATGAAATGTACCTTTACATAAGTGATTGAGTGGAAACAATTAGAGGATTAGGTGAATGCATTCTAAATATGTTTTCTTCTTCGTTGTCTCTGTAAACTTTCTTTTACCGCTTTCTTTATATTGAAAATCACAAAAACAATTTATCAAACATCTTTGTATCCGCTCAAATCAATGTTTAACTGGTGGAACTGATGTTCACACAATCCCTGAGGACGATAAACCCGTATCTGCTTTGCTATGATTGAATCATAAAGGTTTAGCCAAAAGCAGTACAAAAAAATGAGGAAAAAACCTTTATCAGTAAGCTTGTAGAAGATCTGACAAAGGCTGGCTGCACAGAGGATCTGACCATGATTGTTAGAGATGTCTTCACTTCCAACTCCTTGAAGAAGATGGGGCTGATTCAGAAAAAGATTGCTCCTGCACATGAAGATACTTCTGATGAAGTCAGAAGAAGCAGAATCCCTCTGGTAGATTATCCTCTGTGGTCTCAAGCAGACAATCCAGAAGCTATCTTGTGCTACATTGATGATCTGAAACAACATGGTTTTGAGATTGATGTGGACGAGTTTTTCAGAAGATTACCACTAGCTCCAGAGTTTGACTCTCCTCCCAAGAAGAAGAAGACAAGGAAAATGCTTTTGGAGGAATCCTCTGAAGAGTCTTATGATGATGGTCAGAAGAAGGAAAAGGCTGACAGGACAAAGAGAAGCATGAGGATTCCACCAAGCCAGATGCTCCATCTGATGGTGATGATGATGGTCCTCCTTGTAACGCCCCGATTTCTCGAGTGTTACACAGTAACTAATTAACCAATTTTCGTAAAGAGTTTTCGTCGATTCATTTATTAATCTTGAATTAATGATAAAAGTTCAATTTTACAAAATTCTCGAAACTTAACCATTTCAAACTTGCGGAAATAATCATCAACGTAAACCTCAAACTTTATTAATCATTGAAAAGAGTATGAAATAAATATCTGGAAGAAAACTTCAAAGTAAATTACATCAAGTTAAACTATCTCAACTAAAATAAAGTAATGGTTCAATACTTCCAAAACTCGGTACTCTCAACCCAAAAGAAAAATGGATGTCTCACAACCCAACCATATCCTTGGCCCCTTCCTCTTTATCTTCTTCCTCTTCATCAGAAGTGTAGTCGTCATCCGGTAGTGGCTCGTCACGTAGCATCAACTCCCAAGAATGAGTCGTCACCATTATCTTCACGACCATCTACCCCCCCCCCAAAATAAACACATAGCAAACAAGCAGGGTCAGGTCCAACAAAAGGAATGATAATGACAAAATCAACAACAACATAATATAAGTACATTATATGTCTTTTATGGGAAAGAGTCAGTTACTAACGGAATCTCACATCACACAACCCACCAATCCTGCCTTGGCCAATCACTTACATCTGCAGATGTACAATCACGTGAAGCTGCAATACTTCACAAAAATCTCATTGTGACCGCAGTCAACCAAACATGTGGAGCCGTAATGATCCACAAAATCTCTAGGTGACCGCAGTCAACCTTTTCACGTGGAGACCAACAGTCAATCCACAATTCTCCCTCGCGTGCAAGCCCATCGTTCTCATGGGCTATAGTCTACACTAGACCTATGCCCATATTATTCACATTTACTTGCAAGCGAGTTAATTACATGTTTCTCTTTGTTTAAGTCTCTAAAGTCAACCTAGAGTCTTACATCAACATCGCATAAATACAACAATTAAACGATCACAGACACATCGGGAATTACAGCTAGATGAGCGACCCTTTGAACAATTTTCAATAATATCACAATTCACGTAAGGCATAGCATAAACTTACACTTACGCATGGCACAACATGGCATAAATTATCAAATAAGGTAACATAAGGCTTATGCATGGAAAACAACACATTTTCGCAACTTAGCTTTTTGGACAGCAGAAACAACGTTCATTGAAACTGGTCTACAGAATGCGTCCTCCAACAAAAAATCATGTATAATATCTTTATGGAAATATATTTTAAAGATATACAACTCTCTAGTTAAAATAATTTTCATTTGAGCCCCAGAATTAGGTGATATTACTCCTTAAAGTTTCTGTCCGACACAGGGAAAAACAGCAGGTATGACAGTTACCCAAAACGACCTACAACACACAATACTATACCAAAATTTATGATCTTTATATGCCTGGAAAGCTCTTTCGAAGATCTACAATTTTTATGTTAATCATTTCTTTATTTGGCGACCAGAAACAAGTGAAAATAGGACCTGAAGTTTACTGCCCAGCACAGAAATCTGACAGAGAATGCATTTGCCATCAATTTCGTTTTAGCCATTCTATTCTAAGGGTTCTAAGTCATCTACCAGCATCAAATATAGTAACATGTTCACAGTGTAACCCAATATCACATGGAAAAAGTCCAGCACACATCGCATATTCAAAACCCCAAGCACATCAATCAAGTTCATACATAAAATCATGTCAAAGCATGGCAATATGGCCTAGACATGCTACCCAACTCCTAGGACCAGCCCTTACCTTGTTTTAGAGCTTGAAAATAGAAAGAAAGAAGATGGTTCTCCTGCTGTCCAAACCTCCTTGGCTTGCTCTCGGTCTCTCCCACTTCCACTCGCGATCTCTCTCCCTCTCGCCAGCTCTCTCTCGCGCGCGCGTCGTGAGTGGTGGTGGCGGCGACCTCCCCCCTTGCTCTCTCGAGTTCTCTCATTGTTCTCTCTCTGGTTTTTCACGTGAAGAGATGGGGTGCAGTTTCTGTTCTGAATGAGGGAAAGAAAATAGGGTTTTCCCCTTAATCTCATGCAAACCACAAGTGGGCTAGGGTTTGGTTTTCCCTTTTCAAGCCCAAATCTCATCACCTTTGACCCAATTATTTAAAAACCCTAACCCGGTCTTATTTAATTAAAAACCTACTCCTTTTAATTAAATAACCTGACCAAATTCGGAATTAAAATAAAAATGCACAAATTAATTCGCTGGCACTTTACTGCCAGAACCACACTCGGTAAAAGTCGAATATCTCGAGCTACAGGGGTCGGAACGACCTGATTCCACTTCGAGAATTTTCTACACTTAAAGGGATACAACTCTCTTGAAGGAAGGTTTCCCAAATGAGGTCTTTAAGACCCTCTAAAAATTCACACAAGTTGACAGGCGTAATCTGTCAAAACTCAAACTTAGCCAAAAGTTTCATTTAATTCAATCTATCACTTAAGCATTACATAGGTATGTCTAGGGTCTTACAATACCATCCTCCTTAAAAATAGTTTCGTCCTCGAAACTACTATAGGAAGACATACCACGCTTCCATTGCGCACTCTGATATTCCCTACAAATTTCCCAGTCGTCTCGACGCATAGGTTATTGTCCTTAGTCTCATCTTTCTGGTCTTCACGTGACATCACTAATGGTCTAGTTCCACATCATTCTCACAAAGGGAATGCGTCTCTCCTTAACGTTCCTTTCATAGTCCAACACCAACTATCATTCCGATCACCATTTTCCAATATCAAGTTGATCAGGCTCAATATCCAAAAGATGACAATCAGGAAAAATATTTGGTAAGGATGTTCAAGTCACTCTCATTTCACTGTCTATAACCTAGACACCCGTCGTAGAACCTCACGGAACTCTCCCGTTAGAACACGACCCAAACTGCCTCACTGCGGTCACACAAAACAACAAAAGTTTAAGTCAAACAGGTGTTATGCTCATGCCGGTACACGTTGGTCGGCGTCCCGCCCAGGTGATCCGGATGCAACATCAACAGCTCAGACACGGGAAAACAAACTTTTCGGACACCGAGCTCAAAGGTTCCATCCACCAATTCACTCGTTCAGTAGTTCCATCCACCACCTAGTCCATTCGACGGTTCCATCCACCATCTGGTTTGTTCGATCTATGGTTCCATCCACCATATACGATCGTTGGTTCCATCCACCAATCCCGTCTTTCCTGATGGTTCCATCCACCATCTCGGTCTGACCAATGGTTCCATCCACCATTCCTGCTTCACCGATGGTTCCGTCCACCATCTCATCGACCTTGATGGTTCCATCCACCATGACGCACTCCATTCACTGGCTCCATCCGCCATCTCATCGACCTTGATGGTTCCATCCACCATCTTGATCGACGCACTCTGTTCACTGGCTCCATCTGCCATCCTTTTCTTAGCCGATGGTTCCATCCACCATCTTTGCTAAGTAAGGAAAAACAAAATCGAGAGTGTAACACAATCACACAAAACACCACAAAAACGTAAGGAAGACATTGACTCGGTCAATGTTCTTCCCCGCCTCTATGACTCAATGATGAGCATTCAGCACACCAAATCATATCACACACATAAATCACAAACTATTCACAAAATGAGATAATACCAATTATTATTTATTTTACCAAAATAGACACAAAGTCTCGATGTGGTCAGGCGTGTCCCACTTGGAGCGTCCCTTCCAATCTCAATCCTTGGGTAAGCGACAACCCTTAATTAAAACATCCTTTCAATCCCTCACTTTTCTTCGATCTTACAAGTAGTGTCAGCACGCATCCCAAAACCTGGGAGACGTCATGCAAGTTCACCTCAAGGGTGACATACAAGGCAACAACAACCCTTAGATATCTAGCAATCATCTTCAGATAGACCTAGTTATCACACTCGTACTAGGGCACTAGGCGCCAAATCCAAGTCCAATTGATCAACCGTTTATAAGCTAATCATCATCTCAATACCTAACAATCCATACGTCATCTCTTGTTTCAGAACTATCCTCATTCAGACCTTTAATCAATCTTTCACTTATCCACAAGTCAAATTATAGCCTATTTTAAGTCTGAAATCTCTGCATAACTCATAATTCATTCCCTTCAAGATCAAACCATATACTGTGCCTCTAGGGACTTAGCCCAACTTTCGCTCCCTAGATTTTAATCTTCAAAGGTTCAATTGCTATCGTCACAACTAAAACCATTAAATCTCTTATTCATACCTGTCTCCCAACTCTCAAGGACAATCTTAACCCCTAAGGTTTTAATCCAGCTTAGTCAATCTCACTTAGTAATCCTACCACATTTCTCTGAAATCCATATCAACATTCTCATGTATTCAACTTATGCTAAAACTTTCTTTCTCTAGCTTGATTACTATGACACCAATCAACTTCTTAATCTCTCAATCCAATTCTAACAAACTTTAAGTCCTACACAATTAGGACAAGAATTTATGGACTTAAAATCTAAACCTTCACCGAGTTCGCACCAATAACGTCCTCTAACTCTTCAACAATTTTTAGATGAATATTCATTTCTTAGCACTACGACTTCTTCACAAAGGGATCAAATACCTAACAAAACTCATCTCTCAGATTTGACCAACATATATCAATTCCTATCAACCTTTCTATCATGGTCCATCACCAGCTACAATTCTGAATATCACCCCCCTTCAATATTAAGTCGATTAGGCTTAATATGTCGAAGATGAAAATTTATAAAAAAATCACTGGAAAGGTCAATGAGTCCCTATCATCCCGTAGCCACATAAATTGAGATCATATCCCATCGATTCAATTTCTAATACTTCAACCTCAAAAATCATGTACCCTTGACATCTCATCTCTGGAATTCATATGTCATTCCACTAAGATTCATCCTTAGCTTCTACCTTCGCCTCTTGACATGTCAGACACGTTGATACATACTCGACTACTCGTTTCTTCATCCCAGTCCACCAGAAATGAAGTTTTAAGTCTGATACATCTTTGTCATTCCCGAATGAATACTTAATCTACACTTATGACCCTCATCCAAGATCAACTTCCTCAAAATATCTTGACATAGAGTCAACACTTAATCTCAAGTATCACGGCAATGATACTAATCAGAGACATTCTCACAGTCAAGCAAACATCTTAGCAAACAAGTCTACCTAATCTCACCGCGAAGCTTTGAAAACATCTTTATCAAAAACAAAAACAAAAAACACAACGAGTTCGGAAACTCGTAAGCCCAAAACCCTTAATGCTCTGGTTTCTCAACCGGAGCTCTGATACCACAATGTAACGCCCCGATTTCTCGAGTGTTACACAGTAACTAATTAACCAATTTTCGTAAAGAGTTTTCGTCGATTCATTTATTAATCTTGAATTAATGATAAAAGTTCAATTTTACAAAATTCTCGAAACTTAACCATTTCAAACTTGCGGAAATAATCATCAACGTAAACCTCAAACTTTATTAATCATTGAAAAGAGTATGAAATAAATATCCGGAAGAAAACTTCAAAGTAAATTACATCAAGTTAAACTATCTCAACTAAAATAAAGTAATGGTTCAATACTTCCAAAACTCGGTACTCTCAACCCAAAAGAAAAATGGATGTCTCACAACCCAACCATATCCTTGGCCCCTTCCTCTTTATCTTCTTCCTCTTCATCAGAAGTGTAGTCGTCATCCGGTAGTGGCTCGTCACGTATCATCAACTCCCAAGAATGAGTCGTCACCATTATCTTCACGACCATCTACCCCCCCCCAAAATAAACACATAGCAAACAAGCAGGGTCAGGTCCAACAAAAAGAATGATAATGACAAAATCAACAACAACATAATATAAGTACATTATATGTCTTTTATGGGAAAGAGTCAGTTACTAACGGAATCTCACATCACACAACCCACCAATCCTGCCTTGGCCAATCACTTACATCCGCAGATGTACAATCACGTGAAGCTGCAATACTTCACAAAAATCTCATGGTGACCGCAGTCAACCAAACACGTGGAGCCGCAATGATCCACAAAATCTCTAGGTGACCGCAGTCAACCTTTTCACGTGGAGACCAACAGTCAATCCACAATTCTCCCTCGCGTGCAAGCCCATCGTTCTCATGGGCTATAGTCTACACTAGACCTATGCCCATATTATTCACATTTACTTGCAAGCGAGTTAATTACACGTTTCTCTTTGTTTAAGTCTCTAAAGTCAACCTAGAGTCTTACATCAACATCGCATAAATACAACAATTAAACGATCACAGACACATCGGGAATTACAGCTAGATGAGCGACCCTTTGAACAATTTTCAATAATATCACAATTCACGTAAGGCATAGCATAAACTTACACTTACGCATGGCACAACATGGCATAAATTATCAAATAAGGTAACATAAGGCTTATGCATGGAAAACAACACATTTTCGCAACTTAGCTTTTTGGACAGCAGAAACAACGTTCATTGAAACTGGTCTACAGAATGCGTCCTCCAACAAAAAATCATGTATAATATCTTTATGGAAATCTATTTTAAAGATATACAACTCTCTAGTTAAAATAATTTTCATTTGAGCCCCAGAATTAGGTGACAGTTACCCAAAACGACCTACAACACACAATACTATACCAAAATTTATGATCTTTATATGCCTGGAAAGCTCTTTCGAAGATCTACAATTTGTATGTTAATCATTTCTTTATTTGGCGACCAGAAACAAGTGAAAATAGGACCTGAAGTTTACTGCCCAGCACAGAAATCTGACAGAGAATGCATTTGCCATCAATTTCGTTTTAGCCATTCTATTCTAAGGGTTCTAAGTCATCTACCAGCATCAAATATAGTAACATGTTCACAGTGTAACCCAATATCACATGGAAAAAGTCCAGCACACATCGCATATTCAAAACCCCAAGCACATCAATCAAGTTCATACATAAAATCATGTCAAAGCATGGCAATATGGCCTAGACATGCTACCCAACTCCTAGGACCAGCCCTTACCTTGTTTTAGAGCTTGAAAATAGAAAGAAAGAAGATGGTTCTCCTGCTGTCCAAACCTCCTTGGCTTGCTCTCGGTCTCTCCCACTTCCACTCGCGATCTCTCTCCCTCTCGCCAGCTCTCTCTCGCGCGCGCGTCGTGAGTGGTGGTGGCGACCTCCCCCCTTGCTCTCTCGAGTTCTCTCATTGTTCTCTCTCTGGTTTTTCACGTGAAGAGATGGGGTGCAGTTTCTGTTCTGAATGAGGGAAAGAAAATAGGGTTTTCCCCTTAATCTCATGCAAACCACAAGTGGGCTAGGGTTTGGTTTTCCCTTTTCAAGCCCAAATCTCATCACCTTTGACCCAATTATTTAAAAACCCTAACCCGGTCTTATTTAATTAAAAACCTACTCCTTTTAATTAAATAACCTGACCAAATTCGGAATTAAAATAAAAATGCACAAATTAATTCGCTGGCACTTTACTGCCAGAACCACACTCGGTAAAAGTCGAATATCTCGAGCTACAGGGGTCGGAATAACCTGATTCTACTTCGAGAATTTTCTACACTTAAAGGGATACAACTCTCTTGAAGGAAGGTTTCCCAAATGAGGTCTTTAAGACCCTCTAAAAATTCACACAAGTTGACAGGCGTAATCTGTCAAAACTCAAACTTAGCCAAAAGTTTCATTTAATTCAATCTATCACTTAAGCATTACATAGGTAAGTCTAGGGTCTTACACTCCTCCTCCAAAGAAGAAGAAGCAAGTCAAAATCATGGTGAAGCCTACCCGTGTGGAACCGGCTGCTGAAGTGATCAGACGGATTGAGACTCCTTCCAGAGTGACTCGGTCTTTAGTGCGATCATCAAGTAAGTCTGCTGTTGATTCTGATGATGATTTAAGTTCATTTGATGCACTCCCAATCTCTGCTATGCTTAAACGCACCTCCAACCCACTCACTCCTATCCCTGAGTCCCAACCAGCTGCACAAACCACTTCTCCACCCACTTCACCAAAATCTTCCTTTTTCCAACCTTCCCCGCATGAAGCACCTCTTTGGAACATGCTTCAGACTTCCAGATCTTCTGAACCTACATCACCCATTACCATCCAATACAACCTACAAACATCTGAACCCATAATTCTCGAACAGTCTAAACCTGAACCCAGAACTTCTGATCACTCTGTTCCCAGAGCATCAGAACATCCTGTTCGAAGAACCACTGATACAGACTCCACAACACCTTGTCCCTCTGTATCCTTTCCTATCAATGTTGCTGATTCCTCACCTTAAAAAAACTCTGAATCCCTCAGAAAATTTGACCAAGTGAGGAAAGAGAAAGAGTCTGCCATTCCTGAATACTATCACACAGTACCTAGCCCTAGGAGATACCCTGGACCTAGACCAGAACGTCTAGTTGACCCAGACCATCCTATCCTGGCTGACCCTTTGCATGAAGCAGACCCTTGAGCTCAACCTGTTCAACCAGAACCAGAAAACTCAGAATCTAACCACTCTTCGGTTAGATCACCACACCCTCAGGTTGAAACCTCTGAACCAAACCTTGAGACCCATATCTCCAATGAACAAACCTTTGATGTTGGTTCTCCTCAAGGTGCCTCTGAGGCAAATAGCAACAATCACCCAACCTCTCCTGAAACCAATCTTTCAATTGTTCCCTTCACCTACCTCAGGCCAAACACCCTCCTTGAGTGCATCAGTGTATTTAGTCATGAAGCTTCACTGATGATTCGCAATGTCGAAGGTCACACCAACCTGAGTGAGAATCCTGACTCTGTTGCTGAAGAATGGAATCGTCTGAGTGATTGGTTAATTGCTCAAGTTCCCTCTATGACGAGTCTCCTCACTGCGGCAAGGGATCAGAGGATTGAGGCTGCAAGGCAGTGGTTCAATAGAAGAGTGATTCTGCATGAACAACGACTGAGAAGTAAGCTACTTGAAGCTGTTGAGGAAGCAAAGAAAAAGAAAGAACTGGCAGAAGAAGCTTCTCGTCAAGAAGCTGAAAGAATTGCAAATGCCAAGTTAGAAGCTGAAAGACTTGAAGCTGAAGCTGAAGCTCTCAGATGTCAAGCACTTACTCCAGTGCCTTTTGCACATGCTGATGCTCAAACTCCTCACTCTGCTCAGGATGTTCCTTTTACTTCTGCACAACCAAGCTCTTCCAGACTTGACATTTTGGAACAACGTCTCAACTCTCATCAGGCTATTCTGTTTGACATGAATCTTGCACTTCAAGAACTTCTGCATCGCACTGCCAAGCCCTAGTCTTAGGATCTCTTTCGTTTTTCTTCTTTACTTTATTTTATTTTTCATTTTCTTTAATATATTTGACTTACACTACTAGAAAAACTAGTTTTCACATCGGGTATTTTTGAGTTTTAACATCGGTTTTTATCCGATGTAAACAATGTTGATGTGGTATCTCATAACCTTTTCACATCGGGTTTATAACCGATGTGAAAGGTATACCTTTCACATCGGTTAAGTCAGCCAACCGATGTGAAATGTATACTTTTCACATCGGTTTTGTCATACAACCGATGTGAAAAGTATACTTTTCACATCGGTTCTGTCAGCCAACCGATGTGAAATGTATACTTTTCACATCGGTTCTGTCATACAACCGATGTGAAAAGCATCGGTTAGACAAAAAACCGATGTGAAATGTGTATACTTTTCACATCGGTTAGACTGAAAACCGATGTGAATGCTCAACAATTTTTTTTTTCTTTTTTTTTTTTCCACACGAATTTGACCTGAATATACATATTTTTTTAATGAAAATTTATTAACATAAAAAGAGATCTTGAGAACACACTCTCTCAAGTGAGTTAAACATCCAAGGTCCCAGCAAAAAAGAAAACATAATAGCCTAAAAGAACTAGAACAATTCATTGAAGTTTGCAATCAATTACCACAGAGCGAGCATCCTTTGTAATTGCTCTGATATCTTCCTTCCCAGTCCAAACCCTAGGTAGTGAATCATTGTCATGATTGAATATTGTGGAGAACCTGAAATTGATTACAGAAGCCGGTAAGCCACCAAATCAATCTGAAAGCTGAATAACATCAAATAGGAATAGAGCAATTTCTTTCATCATAAAAGCAAGGGAAAGTGCCAAGTACAACAAAGGGTGTCCCCCAAAACAAACAAATGGAAACAAATAACAACCAAGCCTTATCTTGTTTGATTGGATCAGTTACATGGACCAAATAGATGAATATAGACATCTTTAAAATGATGTTACCTATCCTTCATGCGAATAAGAATCTTTCCAGCTTCTTCTCTTGCTTTATTTTCCACCACTTTTCTTCCATGGTCCCTTAGGCTTTGTTGCATTCTTTCAATTGTTTCTTCATCAAGCTCAAAACCAGCAATGGAAGTTGAAAATTCTGATACAACAGCTTCAGTCTCACGTTTAAGAAGTTTTCTGATAGAAAGCCAAGTGTCTTTTCCCCCTACTTCAAAGAGGGACTCAACAGGCTCAGCCAATGCCTTGACTAGTTGTGTCTGCAAAAGATACTTCTAATTTAGTGGTTGATGGAGATATTGCAGGAATAAATAATATATGACTCAGCTCAACAATTAATCTCCATTTTTGAGACAATATCACCTCAAAGCTAGTCATTATATCTGATAATTTTGCACTGCGCACAGATGAAGCTAGTCATTATCTCTGATAATTTACTTATATAGAAGGATGGACAAATAAGATGCATCCTTAGTTATACTCATCAATTTTCTTCACTTCAAATATCCAGTTCCCATATAAGTTTGAAGTGGAAAATGTACATCTTAAAATAATAAAGGCAGGGAGAGAATGACACCTAATATAAACTCAAAAAGCAAATGGACACTCAAGCTAACATTGGCACCCCAATTTTTAGTTAGCTGTGAAACATGCATATAAATAACAGGTGATAATGCATAAGATATTTAGAACAATCCTATCTGATAATTACCTGCAGATCCTTTATCAAACTCGAGCATAATGGACTGAGTCCACCTTTGAACAGATGAAGCGAACCCTTCACCATTGTTTAGTGATTGATCCAGCTTAGTCTTGAAATCATCTAGAGCTTTAGAACGTAGATGCCCCAACATTGTTGTATAAGCAGGGTATACAAACTGAAAAGTTGACAAACAAAAAAATTGCATTGCATTTTTAGCTAGAGGTTTTCAAAGAGACTTGAGTTCAGTTCAACATCTCATAGCCGCTTTATCAAAATTCAGCCCAAAGGAATCAAAAGCCAAAGTTATAATTAGAAATAAAGCCATAAAAAACTAGCAAGCAGCCTTACATCCAATGCATTTGATTCCAATTTCTTTCGTTTTGCATTGCCATTCTCCGAGTAAATTAGTTTAACTACATGACATTCTACTGCTTCAGGACTATAAAAAAAAGTAAACAAACATATGCAAGCTTGGAATTAAATATTGTGCACTCACAGAGAATGTAATTATTAAGAAAAATCTCTCTTATATCACTGAGGATTAATTTCATATATTGAAATCTGCATGATAATCAATCGATCAGTCACATAATTTTGAGCAGCTTTTCTTTTACCATACTCTGATTTTCCGTTGAAAGCTTTCTTCTTTTTACGATATGGATGATGACGGTCTAAAAATGAATACAAGAAACTAGTTAATTGAAGAAACTCAAAATCAAAATGAATACAACTTTTAAAGAAACTGGTTAGCAATGTGAGCTATGAATATTAGATAGTACCTTTCCAAAACAACTCAACTGCTAGTTTTTTCAGCTCAAGCTAAGTACCTTTCTACAATAGGGGCCAAGCTTCTGCAAAGTATCAGAAGTAAACAGGTAAGCTAACCTAAACCTAAATCTTGGCATTCAACCCTGAAGTGGATTCAGGCTTTAATTTCCAATCAGTTGCAAATGAACTAAATATTAGGATATTACTTCCATTAACATACCAATACATAAAGGCTAAGCTTAAGATAACAAATAGAAAAGAGATTCAGTACAAAGTAATAGTGCATGTTTAGATACACAGTAAGCCAAAATGTGGACAAAAGGAACTTCTCTTAGCTTTTGGGGTTGTCCATTGTGATGTTGGCTTCATCATGGTCTTCCATAGTGTATCCAAACATGCACTTATGCGGACATGGTTATCTTTAACAGTACTTAACATTATAGTAATCCACCGTAGTTCTTAACTGGGGGTTATCATAAGTACAGTATGTCTAGGACCATGGATTTGTTTTACCTCTGGTCTGGAATTAAGAACTCCACTGGACATCCCGACATCTATGCGCCATATGCTACAATTGTACTTACTGTAAGAAGAAACAAGGAACTGATTTCAATGAACAGAAGAATTCCATCAACTATGCACTAGCAGACCTAGATATAGTATCTGCAACTTAATGTAATAATTCAAGTTGTATATCAATACACAAATTATCACTCCACCTAAAGATTGTGACAATTTGAGAGGTTATTTTAAGCATGCTTAAAGACATATCTTTCCTTACCAATTTACACCTATAGTTTGAAGAGGATGCCCAACCACCATTGCCTTAGCGCCAACCGCTTGTAGTGTCTCCTCAAGAATCCAATGCTTCCTCAATAAAATGCCTAGCAAGTAATACACAACAACATGTCACAGATGGCCCCAACATGAATACCCATGAAACACTTAGGCTACAACGAGGAAATACATACCAGAGGACTTGATTTCCATTCATAAAGCCAATTAAAATTGGTAACATGTATCATTGTTTTGTGCTTTCTTAAATCAATAAATCATAAAGACATCTTCCTGTAGTGAGAGCAAAATCAAAACTCCACAAATCAAATTAGGGTTAACACCAACAGAAAACAGTCAAACCACTCATCCCTGACCCAAGAAGAACACTAGCACGTTCCTTATCGATCTGCAAGCAAAATCAAAACTCCACAAATCAAATTAGGGTTCACACCAAGCAAATGCGGATCTAGGAGAAAGATGGAGAAACCTTGCAGCAAGGTCAGTATAGAAAAGAAACAAGTACCAAACACAGTACGCAACCATAACAGCTTCCACAAGGAGGACTAGGAGAGAGAGTGAATGTTCAACAAAAACGAGACCTAAGAAGAAGAAAACCAAAACTTGAAATCTCATACAGAACTAACTGGAAGGAGAAAAAATTATTAAGGCGATGAATTTGTTTACCTGAAGATTGAGGTGAAAACCAGCAGGAATAACAGCACAACTGTTATAGTGGAGCACGGGCACAAGCACGAGCGATGGCGGCGGCCATGAGCGTGGAATTTCAGAGAAAACCGAAGATCCTTTTGGAGATTGAGAGAGAAAGTGTAACGCCCCGATTTCTCGGACGTCACGAAAAACCAAAAATCATGATTTTCACAAAGAATTTTCGCCGTCCATTTATTAATCTTCATTAAATGACAAAGATCCAATTATTACGAAAGTTCTCAGCGTTAAATATAAATCAAATAAACAAACGTGCGAGTAAGGAAAACGAACGATTGATATAAATCCAATAACTGAAATAATGTACGGTGGCCACACCCATGTGTGTAAACAAAACCACCCTAGTAATCTGACAAAATTGTTTACATTTGAAAATCAACTACAAGTACTTCAAAGTAAAATAAAAGCTCCAAAAATAAAACAGCGCTCTCAACCCAAACAAGGCCACTCGTTGCAGTCTGCATCTTCTCTGGCCCACATGTTGGAAGGCTCCGGCGTCTCCTCTCCTGGCTTCGGAAGCTCAACTTTCATGTCCAGGTTCCACTGCCTCAATGCCTCCAAGCTCCACCCAAACCCTAATGGTACGGGATCCATGAGTCCCTGATTCAGCTCTTGCTCGGGTGGTGCAATGGGGCTCACCGGCTCCTCCTTCGGCACCAAAAGTCCCTCTGTCGGATTCCGATACTCGGAAGTCACTGAAGGCTCGCTCCCCTCGCCTGACTCGTAGCCTGGCCCCTCACTAGGGTCCGACTCCGAACCGCTGAGAAAATCCATCCCTAAGGGGAGTCCAAAACGGAAGGGTGCGTGAGGAAACCGAATCTTCCCTCTGATAGGCTGAGTCTCAACAATCTGCCCAACTTGGTCTCTTTTGAAGATGGTCGCGCCGCCGACGTACACGTTCTTCTCCTGGCGGTAGTCGACACCCCAGGCCGTGTCCTCATCAAAACTATGGAGATAAATCTCCCAGTCCTGATCCACTAGCTCCTTCCGGATCACCATCTGTTGGCGTTAAGAGCCCAAACAACAAATAGCAAATAGAGAGGGTCAACTTCTGACTCTCAAATATCTCTAGTCTCTAGCATGTTATAGACAATATAATATCATCATTAATCAACAGAACATAACTAAAAGGTTAATCACATAGCCTAAGTTTCAGTTAGTCTATGCGTCCTCACTTTTCACACAACCACCTTTCACCTTGGATCCAACACCATTCGTCCAGCAGACGAACAACACCATGAGCAAAGCTCACAACATCATGGCGTTCCTTGGAACGACCACAGCACACCATGGGTCAGACACCCACAAGTCATAACATCACGGTTCAAACCGCATTCACCCTCGCGTGCAAGTTATCCGTTTTGTCTCTAACGGAACCACTGTTCTCATGGTTCATAGTCCTAACCAGACCTATGTTCCACTAATCATAATTTACTTGCATGCGAGTAAACATCATAAAATCCTAGTCTCATGTTACTACTTCAAGTAAATAGACAGGCATTTTATCTCATGTTATTGAAATTAAATAACATCATGCATAATTTCACTTAGCAAATAAGGCATACTTGAACTAGCATACATCAACTAACTAGTTCTATAGCATACTAAGAATTTATCATATTAACTTAGTAATAAATCATACATCATATCATCACTTAGCATAATATTGAATACTAATACTAAGCATGTTATCAACCACACTCGCATACAACTTCACATGCAGGAAAGCAGTAAGACTTCTCTAGACGGAAGTGCCCTCACCTTGGCTACGCTTTCCACGCGAGATCGAGTACGTTCGATCTAACCTTTCCGTGCGCGAACCTGCACGGACCAACAAACTAGGGTTAGAATTTGAAGGAAAAAGGAGCATCATTTCCCCCCTTCAAATATTCGAACCCCATCCCCTAAAACCAAACAATATTTCATCTTCTTCTTGTAAACAAGAAGAAAAAATACTTGAGTTCACTACTTCCCGAAGGAAGCAGAGCTTAGTTACTATAGGAATTATTTCCTATAGAGGTCAAGAAGAACTCTGGAGAGGGAGAGATAGAGACTCACAAAAATTTGGAGAGCTCTGAGTTGTGATTTTCCCTTCACTAAAGACTTCTATTTATAGTGGAGGGTGTGGAGGTGAAAATACAATAAAACCCTTATTTTCAGCCCAAGCCCAGGGTTAAAATATAATTTTAATAAACTTTAATTCAAATTAATTACTTAATCACCAAGAAAAATCAAAATATCCCAAGATCCCCTCCAAGATGCCTTGGCCGCCCCCCTCATCTAGGTAGTTAGGATATTTTTCTGATTTTCTCTTCAATTAAACCCTCAAATCAAGGAAAATTGGTTTAAATTTCAAAATAAAGCCCTAAACCCTAGCAACTAGAGTTTTCAGCCACTCTCTCTCTCCTTAACCAATTTTCAAAAATTAAAAACCTTCCATATTAGTTTAAATAAAATCTGAATTTATTTATTTTTTTTTTTAAAAATAAAGATGAACCAAAGCATTTATTTCATTATAAAATATCTCCAATATCTTTGCCCTTTTAAACCAAATTTTCGGCCAACATAAAAAAAAAGGTATATCTCCAATTTTCAAATCCTATCTTCTCAAAATAAATTAATTCAAAATAAAAATCTGATTTAAATAAATTCCCATAACACTTTATATTTATTTAATAAATAAATAAAACTCCTCCTCCAATATAATAGATATGAGTCTCGAAAATTCCCTTTTTGCATATTTTATGCACTACCCAAAATTATGCATGTGCATGCATGCATATCGACTACTCGCGCTTTACGTAATAATTAATTACGTAATAAATTACTATACAAGCGTTATAGTAACAATTAATCAGTATTTTCTCCTTACTGAAAATAAAACATCGTACTTTATATTATTCTTCAATAATACAAAACATAAATAAATCCCCGGGTCTTACAATACTCCCCCCCTTAAAATAGTTTCGACCTCGAAACTTAAGGGTCTACAAACAACTCAGGATGTGATTTCCGCATTTTATCCTCTAATTCCCAAGTCGCATCGCCCGTAGCTTGATTCCATACAACCTTCACTAAGGATACTTCCTTGTTCCTCAAGCGTTTGGTGCTTTTGTCGACGATCTTGATGGGCGGCATTTCCATCGTTAGATCATCCTTCAGCTGAATATCATCAGGTTCAATCACATGAGAATTATCAGCCATATACCTCCGAAGTTGCGACACATGCAGCACATCATGTATGTTGGATAGGAACGGCGGTAAGGCAATCCTATACGCCACGGGTCCAACACGCTCCGTAATCTGGTACGGTCCGATAAACTTTGGAGTAAGCTTCTTTGACTTGATCGCCCTTCCGACACCTGTCATCGGGGTAACCCGCAAGAAGACATGATCTCCAGCTTGAAACTCCAACTCCTTCCTACGATTGTCAGCATAACTTTTCTGACGACTCTGCGAAACCCTCATCTTCTCTTGGATTCGCTGCACCTCTTCTGTGGTTTACTGAACTAATTCAGGTCCAACAATCAAGTTCTCCCCATCTTGATGCCAGCACAAGGGTGTACAGCACCTCCGACCATACAACGCTTCATAAGGGGCCATCCCTATGCTTGCATGAAAGCTGTTGTTGTAAGTGAACTCGATCAATGGCAACATCTCATCCCAGCTGCCTTTGTGATCCAGCACACAAGATCTTTGCAAATCCTCCAAGGATTGGATGGTCCTCTCGGTTTGCCCATCCGTCTGTGGATGATAAGCGGAACTCAATTTCAACCTGGTTCCCAAAGCCCGCTGCAAAGCTTCCCAGAAACGCGAGGTAAACCTCGGGTCTCTGTCCGACACAATGCTAGATGGCACACCGTGCAAGCGTACAATCTCAGCAATGTATATCTCCGCCAACCTCTCTACCTTGTAGTTCAGATTGATTGGCACGAAGTGAGCAGTCTTCGTCAATCGATCAACTACAACCCAAATTGCATCGAACTTCCTTCGTGTAAGCGGCAACGCCGTCACGAAGTCCATGGAAATGCTATCCCATTTCCACTCCGGGACATCCAATGACTGCAGCTTTCCTGCTGGTTTCTGATGTTCCACCTTCGCCTTCTGACACGTCAAACATGTCGACACATACTCAGCTACTTGTTTCTTCATCCCAGGCCACCAGAAATGAAGTTTCAAGTCCTGATACATCTTATTCATCCCCGGATGAATACTCAATCTGCTTTTGTGACCTTCATCCAAGATCAGCTTCCTCATTACTGCATCATTGGGTACACAAACTCGTCCCTTACAACGCAGAATATTGTCGTTCCCAATAGCGAACTCAGACGCTTTTCCTTGTGCCACAAGCTTGCGCCATTCAATCAACCCTTCATCGGTCTCTTGTTTCGACTTTATCTCATCCAAGAGTCCATTAGACACCGTCACCATTCCAAAGCTCAGCTTCCCCGGTGCGAGTTCAACATTCAAACTCAGATCACGGAAAGCCTCCAACAATTCTAACTCCTTGACCATCAACGAGGATACATGTATAGCCTTTCGACTCAGAGCATCAGCTACAACATTGGTCTTCCCCGGATGATACTGTAATGAGAACTCATAGTCTTGCAGAAACTCCATCCACCGTCTCTGCCTCATGTTCAGATCCTTCTGATCAAACAAGTACTTCAAACTCTTGTGATCACTATAGATCGTGAGCGTACTGCCATACAAGTAATGTCTCCAGATCTTGAGAGCATACACTATAGCAGCCAACTCCAAATCATGCGTAGGGTAATTCTTCTCATGGACTTTCAACTGTCGCGAAGCATAAGCAATCACCCTCTTCTCTTGCATCATCACACGACCCAAACCATTATGCGACGCATCACAGTACACGTCGTATGGTTCTCCCTCCTTTGGCAAAGCTAGTACAGGTGCGGTGGTCAACCGCTTCTTCATTTCTTGGAAGCTAGCCTCACACTTCTCCGTCCACGCAAACGGTTGATCCTTCTTTGTCAAATGAGTCAACGGTGCAGTCAACTTGGCGTAATCCTTCATGAAACGCCGATAGTAGCCAGCAAGCCCAACAAAACTTCTGATATCACTTGCTGTCTTCGGTTGTTCCCATGCCAAAACTGATTCAATTTTGCTGGGGTCCACTGCCACACCTTTGCTAGATATGACATGACCAAGGAACTTCACTTCCTCCATCCAGAACTCACACTTTCCTCCATTAGCATAGAGTTCCTTCTTCCGCAACACCTCTAGCACTTGACGTAAATGCTCCTCATGTTCCTCCTTACTCTTCGAGTAAATTAGAATATCGTCTATGAACACCACCACGAACTTGTCCAAGAATGGCCTGAACACACGGTTCATGTAGTCCATAAAAACTGCGGGTGCATTAGTAACTCCAAATGGCATCACGAGATATTCATAATGTCCATATCGAGTTCTGAATGCCGTCTTCTGAATGTCAGCCTCCTTCACCCGAATCTGGTGATACCCTGATTTCAGATCAATCTTCGAGAAAACAACTGCTCCCCGAAGTTGGTCCATCAAGTCGTCTATCCGAGGCATCGGATAACGATTCTTCACTGTCACCTTGTTTAGTTGTCGGTAATCTACACACAACCTGGACCTCCCGTCCTTCTTCTTTACCAACAACACTGGCGCTCCCCAAGGAGACACACTCGGTCGAATAAATCCCTTTGAAGAGAGATCATCCAACTGTTTTGCCAATTCCATCAATTCCGCTGGTGCCATCCGATACGGCGCCATCGATATCGGTCCCGTGCCGGGCATGATGTCAATGGAGAACTCCGTCTCCCTTACTGGTGGCAATCCGGGCACATCCTCCGGAAAAACATCCACATAGTCTTGCACTATGGAGATGTTCCGTACATCACTATCGTTTCTTGCTTCCGCCACGATAGAGTTCACGAACGCCGGTGAACCCTTCTTCAAATGGTACGAATTCAAATAATCCGTAACGCCTGAATCCGGAAATACCACGGCCTTGTTAGCACAATCCAAAAGAACATGATATTGCGCCAACCAGTCCATCCCCAGAATCACATCGAGCTCTTTAAGCCCTAAACATATAAGGTTTGCAAGGAACTTCCGATCCTCGTAAACCAACGGACATTTCAAGCATGTCGTGCGAGTAACTAAGCGATCGGCAGCAGGGGTTGTCACCACCATATCGAAAAGTAACTCTGAGGTTAGCAACCCTATTTTCTTCGCACACTCATCAGATATAAACGAGTGCGTAGCACCCGAATCAAACAAAACCATCAAGGAGATACCAGCAATAGTACACGTACCCTGAATAAGATCTTCAACACCCTCAGCTTGCTTGCTAGTAACAGCAAAGACAAGTCCCTTAGCAACTGGACGTCTCCCCCTTGCCGTATTCAACACAGGTTCAGCTTTTGGCGCATCAGGACAGTTTGTCGAGATGTGCCCCGTCTTCTGGCACTTCCAGCAAGTAATCTCTTTCCCACATTCATTGGCATAGTGCCCTTTCTCATTACACTTGAAACAAGTAACATCTTCTCTCGGAGTTTTTGCTCCGACTTTGGTAGATGATGTCCTACCAGTTGCATTCTGATAAGGCTTCTTCTGACCAGCCCTACCCTTTTCAGTCTTCCCAGCTTGTTTCTGACCAGACCTGATTGGCCCTCCACTTTCCTGTCGGTTCCCTCGACGATTCTTCATGACTTCAACCTCGCGAGACTTCTCAACCAGTTGTTGAAAGACTCTGACTCCCAAAGGTCTGACGGACTCCTCAATTTCATCCCTCAAACCAATCATGAAACGGTTGCAGAGATCCCCTTTCAGCATGAAGGTAGCGAGATTCACCTTCTCTCCATCAGTTGTGTGCAAAGCTTCAAAAATCTTTTCCAGCTCTTGGATCCAAAGATCCGCTTTCTCGGGTTCAACTTCCCCTTCAAACTTTGGCGGGTTCTGCCGATTGAAATCAGTTCTCATCCTGACCTGATCCTGGTTCAGCTCCCGTTCCAACCTCTGCGCCCTTCTGGCATGTTCTTCAGCCTCTCTCTGAGCTTGGGCAGCGGCCATCGTAACACTAGCATTGGCCTGCTGAGCCACCACTTGGGCCAATTAAGCCATGGCCTGAGCGAGCTGAGTGTTAGTTGGGTCCTGTCTAGGAGGCATGATGTCAAACCTGCTTGTTGATAAAACCACAACCAAACGTCAGTTCCTCAGTCAGAGAGATCATCTAACAGTAAAAACTTTCAACCAAAGCATCATGGCATTGATACTCCACTCCAAATAAGATCACACTTCAAACATCTTAGCAAACAAGTCTACCCAATCTCACCGCGAAGTTTTGAAAACACATTTATCAAACAAAACACCACGAGTTCGGAAACTCGTAAGCCCAAAACCCTTAGTGCTCTGGTTTCTCAACCGGAGCTCTGATACCACAGTGTAACATCCCGATTTCTCGGACGTCACGAAAAACCAAAAATCATGATTTTCACAAAGAATTTTCGCCGTCCATTTATTAATCTTCATTAAATGACAAAGATCCAATTATTACGAAAGTTCTCAGCGTTAAATATAAATCAAATAAACAAACGTGCGAGTAAGGAAAACGAACGATTGATATAAATCCAATAACTGAAATAATGTACGGTGGCCACACCCATGTGTGTAAACAAAACCACCCTAGTAATCTGACAAAATTGTTTACATTTGAAAATCAACTACAAGTACTTCAAAGTAAAATAAAAGCTCCAAAAATAAAACAGCGCTCTCAACCCAAACAAGGCCACTCGTTGCAGTCTGCATCTTCTCTGGCCCACATGTTGGAAGGCTCCGGCGTCTCCTCTCCTGGCTTCGGAAGCTCAACTTTCATGTCCAGGTTCCACTGCCTCAATGCCTCCAAGCTCCACCCAAACCCTAATGGTACGGGATCCATGAGTCCCTGTGTAAGACCTGGATTTTCAGAACAAGCTAGTTTCCGACTCACGCGTAGAATCAGTGTAAGCGTGAAAGGAGTTTGATATTTGAGGAAGATTAATGAAGAAGAAAGTTCAGGAATTGCTTGAGGAATGTTGCATAGTTGTTTTCGAAGTTAGTGCGAGTCGTCTGCACACTTGCCTTAGGGCGAGCGTGTCCAGAATAGGCTATTTCGCTCTTAAAGTAACGTTTTGAGTGAGATTTCGAACTCTCGGAAAATTTAAAGATTCTCTTTATTTTTCCATCGACCAGCGTTTCATTTCGGAACTCTGGACTATACGCACGATAGGTTTCACTTTCCGGAAGCTCGACGACTCTAATTTCTTTGCTTCGAAACCCTATTTTCGAGCAATGGATGAAGACTTTTTCTATTCGGGACTTCTAACGAAGATTCCGTTTGCGCTGCCAGACTTGTTTCGACATTTCCAATCTTTCTTCTGTTGGAAGTTTTGTCGTTTGAGCATCACAGCAAAAAGTAGTTTTTCGGGACAGATTAACCGACACCGCTTTTGAGTTTTTCGATATCGTTTTTCCCAAATCCTAAATATTTGTTTTGAGTTCTGGTATTCCGGCGCCAGAATCTCTCTTAGAATTTCTCGGTGATCGTGCTGCAAAAATCGGAATCGCGAAATTTTCATTTTCCCGCGATTTCGCCCGCCTATAAATAGCGCGAAAAAGCAAAAATCTCCTCATTTGCAACCATTGAGGCCGCGAGTTCTAGGGGGAGAAGAGGAGGAGAGAATTTTCGCGAAACCTTGACCAATCTTCGTGCAGTTCGTCCCTACTTCTAGGTATCAAGGTAACTAACACGATTCCTACCTCTGATTGTTGTTTCTGCTGAGTTTCTGAAGTCGTTTCTGTGCTCACAGTTTTGAGCTTTTTCTAAAATTGTCCGATTTCTCTGATTTCTCGCTTGGGTTATGTTCCTTATGTTCCCCTGAGTCTAAAACCTCTGTCAGTAAACTCTGATTGCGATTCAGTTGTCCAAGATCTGAAAAATTGACTCAAAACTCTTTTTGTCTCACATTTCGAAACTTTATTGTCGTAAAGCTATAATCTGACTTCGTGCCTTTAGGATTTGTTGTCACGGATGTCATGAGGATCGTTGCTGTCAAATCTGTTTTCAGAACTGATAACTTTGAAGTTTTGAGCCTTTATTTTGGACCAAAATGCCCCTGCGTAGTCGTATTTCGACCCGATTGTCCGAAAATTGTTCCGACAGTTTCTTTGCCTTAGTTTTACCCTAAAACTACCTTGTAAACTGATTTGATCGAAGAAAAAGAGCCGAAGCCCTTTTCTCCTTATGGCCGTGGGTTTTTCCTAAGGGGGGAGAGTTTTTCGTTTTCGAAAACTTGTCCTTTCGTACCCGTTTGTCGTATTCTGAAGCTTTGATGCTTTGTCTATCGTTTATGTATTGTTTTGCGATCGAACTAATCGATTTTGTTTGAATTCTGCTTTGTTTTTCTCCGAGGTTCAGTTGAAGGAACTTTGGAATACTCAGAGCAATTGTTTGAGGAGAACTTTGTTTGCGAAGCTGGATCAGCTCGAGGTTAGGGCAACTTACATATATATTAGCTATGATTTCATGATAGGCGTCGATAAATTCGACTTATGCTTTGCTATGATATTAATTATGATGATGGTTTATTGTTATAAATGTTTTTATAACTTATGATGTTGATGTTGTGTTGGATTGTGCGTTTTGACGCGATTTCGGAGTGGAGATTCATTGATCTGGTGATCTTTGATGTTTCGGGTTGGATGAGCAACCCTAGGCAAGTCCAAATGAGGGGTTTGGGACTTAGCCATTTGTTGGGATTCATTGGTTTACTTAGACTTTCCCCGGGAAACTTCTTTTGGGTGGTTGGTTTTCGGAAAACCTAGAATGAATAGAATTTTGTAAACTAGAGACTTTGGGAGACTTAGACTTTGAGAAATAAACTCATAACCTGACTAATTCAATTCGAAACGTTTTTACTAAATGAATAGTTATAGGAGAACTAAAGGGGAAAACATTTACGAAAGACGGGGAAAAGTCGACCTTTGTTGTGGGTTTGGAGAGTTATCGGAATTGGGGAAAGCCACTAAGGTGAGCTAAGGTGATGATTGAAGTCACCGAGTACTTTAGTACTCTTGGGGAGTGTTGTGGAGCCGTGTTGTATTGACCGACACTTAGCGCTCTTGTTGTTTGGGCTGTGTTGTATTGACCGACACTAGACCCTTGTGTATTCTGTGGATGGAGTTGTGTTGTATTGACCGACACTTACTCCGAGTTGTGTTGTATTGACCGACACTAACTCATTGGGTTGGTTGAGATTGGGTTGTGAGCTAAACACTTTCGTGGTAAGGGCGATTCGTTGTTTGGCTAACCACGTTGCATTCAATCGGGTGAATAACGGGAATGGTTCACCTGTGCATATCATGGTGAATAACGGGAATGGTTCACCTTGCATTAATGATGAATAACGGGAATGGTTCATCATTCGGTGAATAACGGGAATGGTTCACCAAGGATGAATAACGGGAATGGTTCATCCAGGATGGATTTCATCCAGGATGGATAACGGGAATGGTCCATCCATAGTGAAAATGCTTCACTTGTGGCGAACGGGAACGCGTCACAAATCCGGATTCATATTGTGCATTTCACGCATACATTCATGCTGACTGAGACTGTGTGCTGTTTGTTTATTGAAGCAATGTTAGAGCCATAACATGCTAGGATTATTTATATGCTTATATAACAACTTATATATATACCCTGTCACTTGTTGTGTGTATATGTACTTATTGCTGTGAGTTGACCCTAGCGCCTTGGCTTTGTTTGTATGTTTGTCTTTGGGCGGTCGGCCTGCTGCCAGATGTCGATGGCCGACTGGTTCTCGACGGTCTCTCCCTCGGGGGGGATCAGATATGAGTTGCTGGATAGGGATGCCCCCACCGCTTGGGTGATCGATGTGGCTGGTCACCGGGCGACGTATAGGGGAAGGGTCATGGAGGACCGGACGGATGAGCGAGGACGCCTGACGAGCGGAGTGCTACGGCGTATGGAGCTGAGTTTTGACTTGCCGCCCTCAGTTCATTGTGGACCAGGCACTGGACATGCACCACCTGCACCACCTCCGACTTCACCTTCTGTTGAGGAGGACCCAGAGGAGATCGAGCCTGCTGCTGCTACATCTGTTGTGCCACCTCCGGCTACTGCCATCGCTTCTACCGACGTGGCGTCGTCCTCTAGGCTCGTACAGTCGAGGAGGGAGTCTGTTGTCCC
Organism: Lotus japonicus; assembly: GCF_012489685.1. NCBI lineage: Eukaryota > Viridiplantae > Streptophyta > Magnoliopsida > Fabales > Fabaceae > Lotus > Lotus japonicus. Next base: position 4,522,246 of record NC_080042.1, read on the forward strand.
ATCTGCCTCACGTCTCTTATCTTTCTCTTCACCGCACGGCTACCGTGTGGACCCCTTGATGAGGGTGGAGGAGGAGGATGTTCTCACAGGAGAGGTGGATGTGGAGACCGGCTCGACTAGGGCGGTGCGCAGGACAGTGAGGAGGGAGGTTATGGATTTGGACACCGAGATGATTACGGTGGATTCCGACTCTGACTCCGAGAGCAGTGGGGAGAGCTACTCGCCGAGCAGCGATGAGGAGGAGGATGATTGGTGAGCTGAGCTGGGAGGGTAGGTTAGGATTAGCGACATTTTTTGTGTAGAGCTCTGATCGTCAGTTTCTTTTTGGGACAGGGTAGGTTCCGATGTGTGGCTTTTTGTGTGGTTCTTTTGAGGAGGATCACAGAGAGTCTGTCGGAGTATAGGGGTCTTCCTTTCAGGCCATTTTTGAGTGCCGACTTTCTCTTGGATAACTGTATTTTGATACTTTTACTCACAGTTCTGGGTTGTATATTTGCCTGCGGGCGTACTACTCTGGAGTCACTGCGGCTTCGCGTGACATGGAATGCAGCCGAGGCTGTACAGATGTATATATATTTGTATATCGGTTAGTTTAGTTGTTGGGTGTTGTCTTTACTTCTTTATCGCTTTGATTTAAAGGAAAGAAAAAAAAATTACCTGTTTTCCGCGTAAAGTTTATTTTTGGTTACTAAAGTGACACCTGGAAGTCGGGGTGTTACATTGTGGTATCAGAGCTTAGTCGAGTCTTTTGGGAGTCTTTGGGGAATAGGTCTTCTGTGCTAGGTTGTGTGACTCTGCAAAGAGTGAAAATTGATTGTCTGCAGGACGATTTTTCGTTCTAATTGATTGCATGGTTGTTTAACCATATGTAATAGTTTGGTGCTATTCTACGATTAGGACTAACAGTTTTCTTGGGGCTAACAGACGATGGTGAACACGAATCAGCTAGCGGAGATGATGGCCACTATGGCCCAGGCAATGACTAACCAAGCGAATGACAATGCTTTGAGACGTGCTGCGGAGGAAGCGCGTGATCAACACCAACGTCAGAGGGAGGCGACTTTGGATCAGAACAGAGGGTTGAATGACTTCAGGAGACAGGATCCGCCTAAGTTTTCGGGAGGTACTGACCCGGACAAAGCGGAACTCTGGATAGAGGAGATTGAGAAGATCTTTGGAGTGTTACAGACTGCTGAGGGAGCCAAAGTGGGGCTGGCAACCTATCTGTTGTTGGGAGATGCTGAATACTGGTGGAGAGGCGCCAGAGGAATGATGGAGGCAAATCATGTGGAGGTGAACTGGAATTCTTTTCGAACAGCTTTTCTCGAGAAGTATTTCCCAGACAATGCTCGTGACGAGCGTGAATCACAGTTTCTGACTCTGAAACAAGGAAGCATGACCATTCCGGAGTATGCTGCCAAGTTAGAGTCTCTGGCAAAGTACTTTCGGTTTTTCCGTGATCAAGTTGATGAACCCTACATGTGCAAGAGATTTGTGAGGGGATTGAGGCCCGATATTGAAGATTCGGTGAGACCGTTGGGGATCATGAGATTCCAGGCATTGGTTGAGAAGGCAACTGAGGTGGAATTGATGAAGAATCGGAGATACAACAGGGCTGGAACAGGAGGACCGGTGAGGTCGACACCACAGAGTTTTCAGGGAAAAGGGAGGTTTCAGGCGAGGAAGCCATATCAACGTCCTGCGGGGAGAGGGTTTACCCCGGGATCGTACAAGCCTATGGCTGCTGCTACTTCAGGAGGGTCGGGAAGCCGTACCCCAAATCGTGAAGTGACTTGTTTCCGTTGTGGAGGAACGGGGCACTATGCAAACAATTGCACGAGGCCACCAAGATGCTACAACTGCAATAAATCTGGGCATCTGGCTACGGAATGCAAGGCACCGAAGGTTGAACCGTCTGTGAATGCTGTTAGTGGGAAGCGCCCAGTGGCTAAGGGAAGAGTGTATACAATGGATGGAGAAGAAGCTGAAGGAGCTGATGGGTTGATCAGAGGAGAATGTGAAATTGACGGTAATCTTCTAACTGTACTCTTTGATTCTGGTGCAACTCATTCATTTGTCTCTAAGGATTGCGTATCAAGACTGCATCTGCCTATTACTACTTTGAGTTTTGATCTTATGGTAACTACACCTGCTAGGACTCTAATTGCTAATGCCGCATGCATGCACTGTTCAGTAGTATATAAAGATAGAACTTTTCATGCCAACCTAGTATGTCTACCCCTTAAAAACCTAGATGTAATCCTCGGGATGGATTGGTTATCCCACTACCATTGTCTTTTGGACTGTAGTCGAAAGAAAGTGGTGTTCCCAGACTCGGATCTTTTCGAGTATCTTTCTATTAACCACATTAGTGCATCGTTGAGCGAGGGCACTCAGAAGTACTTTTCATTGCTAAGTCTGGAGGGGAAGAAGGAATCGAATATTCAAGGTATTCCGGTGGTTCGAGATTTTGCGGATGTTTTTCCTGGAGATGTACCTGGACTGCCGCCTGTACGCGATGTGGAGTTTGTGATCGACATTGTACCCGGAACCGGACCGATTTCGATCGCACCTTACCGTATGGCACCTGCGGAGTTAGCGGAGTTGAAATCTCAGTTGGAGGATCTTTCGGCAAAAGGATTCATTCGACCAAGTGTTTCACCGTGGGGAGCGCCAGTGTTGTTAGTTAAGAAGAAAGACGGAAGGTCGAGATTATGTGTGGATTATCGACAACTGAACAAGGCGACGATCAAGAACAGATACCCGTTGCCGAGGATAGATGATTTGATGGATCAATTACGAGGGGCTGCTGTATTTTCGAAGATAGATTTGAAATCAGGCTATCATCAGATCAGAGTGAAGACTGAGGATATACCGAAGACTGCATTCAGAACACGCTACGGACACTACGAGTACTTAGTGATGCCGTTTGGAGTGACAAATGCACCTGCTGTTTTCATGGATTACATGAACCGCATCTTTCATGAATTCTTAGATCGGTTTGTGGTGGTGTTTATTGATGATATACTGATATACTCGAAGGATGCAACGGAACATGAAGGACATTTGCGCCAAGTTCTACAAGTGTTGAGAGAGAAGAAGCTGTATGCGAACCCTTCCAAGTGTGAATTTTGGCTGGAGAAAGTCAATTTCTTAGGCCACGTTATCTCAAAGGAAGGCATAGCTGTGGATCCGGCGAAAGTAGAGACTGTTTTGGCTTGGGAGCAACCGAAGACAGTGACAGAAATCAGAAGTTTTGTGGGTTTGGCTGGATACTATAGACGCTTCATTGAGGGATTTGCCAAGATCGTTGGACCTTTGACTCAACTAACGAGGAAGGATCAACCTTTTGCATGGACTGAGGCGTGTGAATCAAGTTTTCAGACTCTGAAGGAACGTTTGACGACGTCACCTGTGCTTATTTTGCCGCAACCGGAGGAACCTTATGAGGTTTATTGTGATGCTTCGTATCAAGGCTTGGGATGTGTGTTGATGCAACATCGAAAAGTGGTGGCTTATGCTTCGAGACAGTTGAAGACGCATGAGAGGAACTATCCGACTCATGATTTGGAGTTAGCTGCCATTGTGTTTGCGCTGAAGATCTGGAGACATTACCTCTATGGTTGTACTTTCACGATATTTAGCGATCACAAGAGCCTTAAATACTTGTTTGATCAGAAGGAGCTGAACATGAGGCAACGAAGATGGATGGAGTTCATCAAAGACTATGAGTTTACGTTGCAATATCACCCTGGGAAGGCGAATGTAGTTGCTGATGCTTTGAGCAGAAAGATGCATGTCTCGTCAATGATGGTTAAAGAGCTGGAGTTACTGGAACAATTTCGAGATATGAGTCTAGGTGTGACACCGTCTGAGGGAAAGTTGAAGTTCGGTATGATCAGAATTGCCAGTGGACTGATGGAAGAGATTAGAGAGCAACAACTGCAAGATGAGTTTCTGCTGGAGAAGAGGAACTTAGTGATTCAAGGGAAAGACCCGGAATTCAAGATCGGAACTGACGATATCTTAAGATGCAAGGACAGAGTGTGTGTACCCAATAATCCAGAATTGAGAAGGCTGATCATGGATGAAGGGCACAAGAGCAAATGGAGTATTCATCCGGGAATGACCAAGATGTATCAAGATTTGAAGCTGAATTTCTGGTGGCCAGGAATGAAGAAACAAGTGGCCGAGTATGTAGCTGCATGCTTGACTTGTCAGAAGGCGAAGGTAGAGCATCAAAGACCTGCTGGTATGCTACAGAGTTTAGACGTGCCAGAATGGAAATGGGATAGTATATCCATGGATTTTGTGGTAGCTTTGCCAAGAACACAGAAGAGACACGATTCGATTTGGGTGATTGTAGATCGTTTGACCAAGTCAGCGCATTTTCTACCAGTGAGAACTACCTACAATGTGGAGAAGTTGGCCGAGATCTATGTGGCGGAGATTGTGAGACTACATGGAGTTCCGACAAGTATTGTGTCTGATCGGGATCCGAAGTTTACTTCGCACTTTTGGGGAGCTCTTCATGATGCGTTAGGAACCAAGCTGAGGTTGAGTTCGGCGTATCATCCACAAACGGATGGGCAAACAGAGAGAACTATTCAGTCGCTAGAGGATCTACTACGGGCTTGTGTGCTAGATAACAGAGGAAGCTGGGATGATCTTCTGCCATTGGTTGAATTCACCTACAACAATAGTTTCCATGCGAGCATTGGGATGGCACCGTATGAAGCTTTGTATGGTCGGAAGTGTAGGACACCTTTGTGTTGGTATCAAGATGGGGAGAGTTTGTTGATTGGGCCAGAAATGCTGCAACAGACGACTGAGAAGGTTAAGCAGATCAGAGAACAGATGAGAGCTTCACAGAGCAGACAGAAGAGTTATGCTGATCAGAGACGAAGAACCCTAGAGTTTGAGGAAGGTGACCATGTGTTTCTACGAGTTACTCAGACTACGGGGGTTGGACGAGCTATTAAGTCAAGGAAGCTTGCGCCAAAGTTTATTGGGCCTTATCAAATCACTCGACGTGTTGGACCAGTTGCATATCAGATTGCACTACCGCCATTTCTTTCCAACATTCATGATGTATTTCATGTGTCGCAATTGAGGAAGTACATTCCAGACCCGACTCATGTGATCGTGCCAGACAACATTGAACTGAAGGATGATTTGACTTTTGAGACACCGCCAGTGAGTATTGGGGATAGAAGGGTGAAACAGCTGAGGGGAAAGCAGATTCCGTTGGTAAAGGTGATATGGAACAAGGATACGGGGGATGCTACATGGGAATTGGAAGATAAGATTAAGGAATTGTACCCCGGACTTTTTGCTGAACTCTGAGTTTCGAGGACGAAACTTTCTTTTTGGAGGGGAGTATTGTAAGACCTGGATTTTCAGAACAAGCTAGTTTCCGACTCACGCGTAGAATCAGTGTAAGCGTGACAGGAGTTTGATATTTGAGGAAGATTAATGAAGAAGAAAGTTCAGGAATTGCTTGAGGAATGTTGCGTAGTTGTTTTCGGAGTTAGTGCGAGTCGTCTGCACACTTGCCTTAGGGCGAGCGTGTCCAGAATAGGCTATTTCGCTCTTAAAGTAACGTTTTGAGTGAGATTTCGAACTCTCGGAAAATTTAAAGATTCTCTTTATTTTTCCATCGACCAGCGTTTCATTTCGGAACTCTGGACTATACGCACGATAGGTTTCACTTTCCGGAAGCTCGACGACTCTAATTTCTTTGCTTCGAAACCCTATTTTCGAGCAATGGATGAAGACTTTTTCTATTCGGGACTTCTAACGAAGATTCCGTCTGCGATGCCAGACTTGTTTCGACATTTCCAATCTTTCTTCTGTTGGAAGTTTTGTCGTTTGAGCATCAGAGCAAAAAGTAGTTTTTCGGGACAGATTAACCGACACCGCTTTTGAGTTTTTCGATATCGTTTTTCCCAAATCCTAAATATTTGTTTTGAGTTCTGGTATTCCGACGCCAGAATCTCTCTTAGAATTTCTCGGTGATCGTGCTGCAAAAATCGGAATCGCGAAATTTTCATTTTCCCGCGATTTCGCCCGCCTATAAATAGCGCGAAAAAGCAAAAATCTCCTCATTTGCAACCATTGAGGCCGCGAGTTCTAGGGGGAGAAGAGGAGGAGAGAATTTTCGCGAAACCTTGACCAATCTTCGTGCAGTTCGTCCCTACTTCTAGGTATCAAGGTAACTAACACGATTCCTACCTCTGATTGTTTTTTCTGCTGAGTTTCTGAAGTCGTTTCTGTGCTCACAGTTTTGAGCTTTTTCTAAAATTGTCCGATTTCTATGATTTCTCGCTTGGGTTATGTTCCTTATGTTCCCCTGAGTCTAAAACCTCTGTCAGTAAACTCTGATTGCGATTCAGTTGTCCAAGATCTGAAAAATTGACTCAAAACTCTTTTTGTCTCACATTTCGAAACTTTATTGTCGTAAAGCTATAATCTGACTTCGTGCCTTTAGGATTTGTTGTCACGGATGTCATGAGGATCGTTGCTGTCAAATCTGTTTTCAGAACTGATAACTTTGAAGTTTTGAGCCTTTATTTTGGACCAAATGCCCCTGCGTAGTCGTATTTCGACCCGATTGTCCGAAAATTGTTCCGACAGTTTCTTTGCCTTAGTTTTACCCTAAAACTACCTTGTAAACTGATTTGATCGAAGAAAAAGAGCCGAAGCCCTTTTCTCCTTATGGCCGTGGGTTTTTCCTAAGGGGGGGAGAGTTTTTCGTTTTCGAAAACTTGTCCTTTCGTACCCGTTTGTCGTATTCTGAAGCTTTGATGCTTTGTCTATCGTTTATGTATTGTTTTGCGATCGAACTAATCGATTTTGTTTGAATTCTGCTTTGTTTTTCTCCGAGGTTCAGTTGAAGGAACTTTGGAATACTCAGAGCAATTGTTTGAGGAGAACTTTGTTTGCGAAGCTGGATCAGCTCGAGGTTAGGGCAACTTACATATATATTAGCTATGATTTCATGATAGGCGTCGATAAATTCGACTTATGCTTTGCTACGATATTAATTATGATGATGGTTTATTGTTATAAATGTTTTTATAACTTATGATGTTGATGTTGTGTTGGATTGTGCGTTTTGACGCGATTTCGGAGTGGAGATTCATTGATCTGGTGATCTTTGATGTTTCGGGTTGGATGAGCAACCCTAGGCAAGTCCAAATGAGGGGTTTGGGACTTAGCCATTTGTTGGGATTCATTGGTTTACTTAGACTTTCCCCGGGAAACTTCTTTTGGGTGGTTGGTTTTCGGAAAACCTAGAATGAATAGAATTTTGTAAACTAGAGACTTTGGGAGACTTAGACTTTGAGAAATAAACTCATAACCTGACTAATTCAATTCGAAACGTTTTTACTAAATGAATAGTTATAGGAGAACTAAAGGGGAAAACATTTACGAAAGACGGGGAAAAGTCGACCTTTGTTGTGGGTTTGGAGAGTTATCGGAATTGGGGAAAGCCACTAAGGTGAGCTAAGGTGATGATTGAAGTCACCGAGTACTTTAGTACTCTGGGGGAGTGTTGTGGAGCCGTGTTGTATTGACCGACACTTAGCGCTCTTGTTGTTTGGGCTGTGTTGTATTGACCGACACTAGACCCTTGTGTATTCTGTGGATGGAGTTGTGTTGTATTGACCGACACTTACTCCGAGTTGTGTTGTATTGACCGACACTAACTCATTGGGTTGGTTGAGATTGGGTTGTGAGCTAAACACTTTCGTGGTAAGGGCGATTCGTTGTTTGGCTAACCACGTTGCATTCAATCGGGTGAATAACGGGAATGGTTCACCTGTGCATATCATGGTGAATAACGGGAATGGTTCACCTTGCATTAATGATGAATAACGGGAATGGTTCATCATTCGGTGAATAACGGGAATGGTTCACCAAGGATGAATAACGGGAATGGTTCATCCAGGATGGATTTCATCCAGGATGGATAACGGGAATGGTCCATCCATAGTGAAAATGCTTCACTTGTGGCGAACGGGAACGCGTCACAAATCCGGATTCATATTGTGCATTTCACGCATACATTCATGCTGACTGAGTTGACCCTGTCACTTGTTGTGTGTATATGTACTTATTGCTGTGAGTTGACCCTAGCGCCTTGGCTTTGTTTGTATGTTTGTCTTTGGGCGGTCGGCCTGCTGCCAGATGTCGATGGCCGACTGGTTCTCGACGGTCTCTCCCTCGGGGGGGATCAGATATGAGTTGCTGGATAGGGATGCCCCCACCGCTTGGGTGATCGATGTGGCTGGTCACCGGGCGACGTATAGGGGAACGGTCATGGAGGACCGGACGGATGAGCGAGGACGCCTGACGAGCGGAGTGCTACGGCGTATGGAGCTGAGTTTTGACTTGCCGCCCTCAGTTCATTGTGGACCAGGCACTGGACATGCACCACCTGCACCACCTCCGACTTCACCTTCTGTTGAGGAGGACCCAGAGGAGATCGAGCCTGCTGCTGCTACATCTGTTGTGCCACCTCCGGCTACTGCCATCGCTTCTACCGACGTGGCGTCGTCCTCTAGGCTCGTACAGTCGAGGAGGGAGTCTGTTGTCCCATCTGCCTCACGTCTCTTATCTTTCTCTTCACCGCACGGCTACCGTGTGGACCCCTTGATGAGGGTGGAGGAGGAGGATGTTCTCACAGGAGAGGTGGATGTGGAGACCGGCTCGACTAGGGCGGTGCGCAGGACAGTGAGGAGGGAGGTTATGGATTTGGACACCGAGATGATTACGGTGGATTCCGACTCTGACTCCGAGAGCAGTGGGGAGAGCTACTCGCCGAGCAGCGATGAGGAGGAGGATGATTGGTGAGCTGAGCTGGGAGGGTAGGTTAGGATTAGCGACATTTTTTGTGTAGAGCTCTGATCGTCAGTTTCTTTTTGGGACAGGGTAGGTTCCGATGTGTGGCTTTTTGTGTGGTTCTTTTGAGGAGGATCACAGAGAGTCTGTCGGAGTATAGGGGTCTTCCTTTCAGGCCATTTTTGAATGCCGACTTTCTCTTGGATAACTGTATTTTGATACTTTTACTCACAGTTCTGGGTTGTATATTTGCCTGCGGGCGTACTACTTTGGAGTCACTGCGGCTTCGCGTGACATGGAGTGCAGCCGAGGCTGTACAGATGTATATATATTTGTATATCGGTTAGTTTAGTTGTTGGGTGTTGTCTTTACTTCTTTATCGCTTTGATTTAAAGGAAAGAAAAAAAAATTACCTGTTTTCCGCGTAAAGTTTATTTTTGGTTACTAAAGTGACACCTGGAAGTCGGGGTGTTACACCCTGATTCAGCTCTTGCTCGGGTGGTGCAATGGGGCTCACCGGCTCCTCCTTCGGCACCAAAAGTCCCTCTGTCGGATTCCGGTACTCGGAAGTCACTGAAGGCTCGCTCCCCTCGCCTGACTCGTAGCCTGGCCCCTCACTAGGGTCCGACTCCGAACCGCTGAGAAAATCCATCCCTAAGGGGAGTCCAAAACGGAAGGGTGCGTGAGGAAACCGAATCTTCCCTCTGATAGGCTGAGTCTCAACAATCTGCCCAGCTTGGTCTCTTTTGAAGATGGTCGCGCCGCCGACGTACACGTTCTTCTCCTGGCGGTAGTCGACACCCCAGGCCGTGTCCTCATCAAAACTATGGAGATAAATCTCCCAGTCCTGATCCACTAGCTCCTTCCGGATCACCATCTGTTGGCGTTAAGCGCCCAAACAACAAATAGCAAATAGAGAGGGTCAACTTCTGACTCTCAAATATCTCTAGTCTCTAGCATGTTATAGACAATATAATATCATCATTAATCAACAGAACATAACTAAAAGGTTAATCACATAGCCTAAGTTTCAGTTAGTCTATGCGTCCTCACTTTTCACACAACCACCTTTCACCTTGGATCCAACACCATTCGTCCAGCAGACGAACAACACCATGAGCAAAGCTCACAACATCATGGCGTTCCTTGGAACGACCACAGCACACCATGGGTCAGACACCCACAAGTCATAACATCACGGTTCAAACCGCATTAACCCTCGCGTGCAAGTTATCCGTTTTGTCTCTAACGGAACCACTGTTCTCATGGTTCATAGTCCTAACCAGACCTATGTTCCACTAATCATAATTTACTTGCATGCGAGTAAACATCATAAAATCCTAGTCTCATGTTACTACTTCAAGTAAATAGACAGGCATTTTATCTCATGTTATTGAAATTAAATAACATCATGCATAATTTCACTTAGCAAATAAGGCATACTTGAACTAGCATACATCAACTAACTAGTTCTATAGCATACTAAGAATTTATCATATTAACTTAGTAATAAATCATACATCATATCATCACTTAGCATAATATTGAATACTAATACTAAGCATGTTATCAACCACACTCGCATACAACTTCACATGCAGGAAAGCAGTAAGACTTCTCTAGACGGAAGTGCCCTCACCTTGGCTACGCTTTCCACGCGAGATCGAGTACGTTCGATCTAACCTTTCCGTGCGCGAACCTGCACGGACCAACAAACTAGGGTTAGAATTTGAAGGAAAAAGGAGCATCATTTCCCCCCTTCAAATATTCGAACCCCATCCCCTAAAACCAAACAATATTTCATCTTCTTCTTGTAAACAAGAAGAAAAAATACTTGAGTTCACTACTTCCCGAAGGAAGCAGAGCTTAGTTACTATAGGAATTATTTCCTATAGAGGTCAAGAAGAACTCTGGAGAGGGAGAGATAGAGACTCACAAAAATTTGGAGAGCTCTGAGTTGTGATTTTCCCTTCACTAGAGACTTCTATTTATAGTGGAGGGTGTGGAGGTGAAAATACAATAAAACCCTTATTTTCAGCCCAAGCCCAGGGTTAAAATATAATTTTAATAAACTTTAATTCAAATTAATTACTTAATCACCAAGAAAAATCAAAATATCCCAAGATCCCCTCCAAGATGCCTTGGCCGCCCCCCTCATCTAGGTAGTTAGGATATTTTTCTGATTTTCTCTTCAATTAAACCCTCAAATCAAGGAAAATTGGTTTAAATTTCAAAATAAAGCCCTAAACCCTAGCAACTAGAGTTTTCGGCCACTCTCTCTCTCCTTAACCAATTTTCAAAAATTAAAAACCTTCCATATTAGTTTAAATAAAATCTGAATTTTTTTTTTTTTTTTAAAAATAAAGATGAACCAAAGCATTTATTTCATTATAAAATATCTCCAATATCTTTGCCCTTTTAAACCAAATTTTCGGCCAACATAAAAAAAAAGGTATATCTCCAATTTTCAAATCCTATCTTCTCAAAATAAATTAATTCAAAATAAAAATCTGATTTAAATAAATTCCCATAACACTTTATATTTATTTAATAAATAAATAAAACTCCTCCTCCAATATAATAGATATGAGTCTCGAAAATTCCCTTTTTGCATATTTTATGCACTACCCAAAATTATGCATGTGCATGCATGCATATCGACTACTCGCGCTTTACGTAATAATTAATTACGTAATAAATTACTATACAAGCGTTATAGTAACAATTAATCAGTATTTTCTCCTTAGTGAAAATAAAACATCGTACTTTATATTATTCTTCAATAATACAAAACATAAATAAATCCCCGGGTCTTACAGAAAGAGAGTGAACGGTGCAGGAGGTGAACGGCGAGCACGAGCGACGGTGAGGTGAACGACGAGCACGAGCGACAGTGAGGGTTTTTTCGTGAGATGATGCACGAGGTTGCTAGAGCTAGAGGTGGCAGATGCAGGAGGTGGAACACGTGAGTTAGGTTATTTCCCAGATAGAGAGAAAAAACACTGGGTTTTAGTGTTTGTTTGAAAATAAAAGAGAGATATTTCCCGACGGGTATATTATAACTGATGTGAAATGTTTGTGTGAAAAGAAAAGAGAGACTTTTCACATCGGTTATATTCTCAACCGATGTGAAATAAACTTTATTAAAATTTCAAAAACGCCACCGCACTTAGCTTTCACATCGCTTATTGTATTAACCGTTGTAAAAACTCTTTACTAATTACTTTTCACTTCAGACCTATTTCCAACTGATGTGAAAACTATCATAAATGTTCATTATAATTTCAATATTGCCACCGCGTTATCTTTCACATCAGGTATTTCATCCACCGTTGTGAAAACTCTGATGTGAAAAGTCTTTTTTCTAGTAGTGTTATATGTTATACTTGCTTATTATTTCTTATTGCATCCTTTATGACATATGTTTGCAAAATCTCTTTTTATTCATATATCAATTCATTACATCATACATTTTCCTATCTAGTGTAAGGCCCTAAGTTCAATTTGAAACAATTTTATGAAAGTTTGAATAAAATTGAAGTTTTAGCTAATGTTTGATAACTGGCAGATTAGAACTGTCAAATTGTGTGAATTTTTATAGGGTCTTAAAGACTTCATTTGGGACAACTTCCTTCATGAGAGTTGTAGCCCTTTAAGTCTAGCAAATTCTCGAAGTGGAATCAGGTCATTCCAACCTCTGTAGCTCGAGATATTCGCATTTTAGTGATTGTCGTTCAGGCTGTACAGTACCAGCGAACTAGATGAGGAGTTTTTATTTTAATTCCGATTTTGCTTCTGTTTTTACATAAAAGGACTTGGGTTTTAATTGAGTTTAGACCAGATTAAGAACTAAATTGATGGGCCAAGGGTTCGGGCTTGAAAAGAATATTGAAACCCTAGCCCACTTTGCATGGGGTTTAGTCTAGAGGGGGGAAAACCCTATTCTTTCACAATCAGAACAGAACCTGCACAAACTCACGTAAGAACAGAAAGGGAAGCATACAGAAGAGAGAAAAGAGAGAACTCGAGAGAGAGCAAGAGAAGCCGCCGCCGCCCAAGCCATAACCATCACCGTGTAGCGCGCGCAAGGGAGTGGAGGAGATCGCGCGCGAGGGAGAGAAGAGGGACGGCGAGAGAAGCTGAGAACGTGGACAGCAACGTTTCTGAACCGTGTTCATCACTAAAGCTTCTTCTTTTCAGACCAAGAACCCAAGGTAAGGGCTGGTCTTAGGAAGGGCAGGTTATCTAGGAGGTTTTGCCATGATTTGCCTTATGTGATGATGTGTTTTGAAGGTTTTTCCATGAGGTTTGGGCATGGTATGCTTGCTGTAAATTTCTCAAATGATGCTAGGGTTGATGTTATGGATTTCTAAGTTGAAAAGTGGTAATTTTTGGAGGTCTATGCATGATGCATGTGAATGTTCTTGGTGCTGCAATTTATGCAGTGAAATTCATGCCTTATAAACCTTGTTTTGACGTGTTGCTACTGTCCATTGCTTTATGTCTAGATCTCATGCTACCTTGCTAATTTTGGACCATGTTATGCTTGTTTTCAATATGGCTATAGTGAATATTTGAGTTCTGGAATTTTTTGTGAATATGATGATGTTTGGGGACTATACAATGCTTGTGAATATGAAAAGAAAGAAAGAAAAGTTTTTGCAAAACCCTAGGGACCATTACTTGGTTCGGCCGAACCCAATTTTGGGGGTATCGGGCCATACTTTCTTTCGTTTTCATGCTCATGTCGTATGAGTTCTCGTTTGGTGAATTTATATTGAATTATGATGACAGGATAAAATCCATATGCATGCTTGAAACTTGGCTACGTGAAATCATTTGTTTTTTTGACATGTTGAGTGATGATTGTTGGTGATGATTCTAATTCTGAAAATTTTGATATTTGATTGATGGTTAGGGCTGTACTAGGGCTTGTGTGCTTGAAAGGAAAGAAAAGAAGAAATTTTTTTTTTTAAACCCTAAGGGCCACAAAGGTGGTTCGGCCAAACCTTAAGCGGGTTGTATTGTTTATCGAATAATGTTCAAGGGTCGCTCATCCAGCTGTAATTCCCTTGGGCGCTTGGATTGTGTTTTATTTCTGCGATATGAAATTAAGACTCTAGGTTTGACTTTAGAGCCTTAAGAACAAAGAGAAAGAGAATTAATAGTGTTGTGACTCGCTTGCAAGTGAAATTAATTAGCGGACATAGGTCAGGTAGACTATGGTCCATGAGAACGATGGTACCTTGCACGCGAGGGAGATTTTTGGGTCGACTGCGGTTACCCGTGAACTTTGTGGGCCGGTGTGGCTCACGTGATTTGGTTGACTGCGGTCACCGTGAACTTTTGTGGATCATTGCGGCTCCACGTGATTTGGTTGACTGCGGTCACCGTGATAACCGTGCCTCTGCGGAAGCACGAAGATGGCCATGGAAGGTTTGGTGGGTTGTGTAAAGTGAGGAACCGATAGAAGACTAACTAACATCTTAAACACTAATGTGAAAGAGATAATTATTTTAATTGTGGAAGTTGCTTCATTATATCTATTGTATTATGTGTTTTCTTTTAGACCTGACCCTTTCTTGTTTGCTATGTGTTTATTTGGGGGGGGGGGGGTAGATGGCGTCGACGACAACGACGTTCGTGCATCGCTGGATGCTGAGACTTGATGGGGAGCTAGACGATCGGGCCTGGAGAGCCGACTCCTCCGGGATCCGAAGAGTTTATGTCGGGGATGTTAGCTTTATAGGGATGGACCAGGACGGCAATATAGTGGAGGTTCGCACGGTTGAAGGGGGTATCCTTGACATGCCCTGTCCACCTCCTAGGTTCCTGCTACCTGAGTTCGAGGGAGTCGGGGAGACACCTGCTGAGACTAAGGCCGAGACACCTGCTGAGTTCGTGCCCCAAGACGGGTCTGACGCTTCGGTTACGGGACGACGACGCTATGGTGGAGGCGCCAGGTTTATACACAACAACTTGGTGGGGCCGGGACCCAAAAAGAGAAGATAGGTGGTAGAAGATGAGAAGCCAAAGGATGAACCTGCCGAGCGACCGTGACACTGATGACTGGACTGGGAACCCTATGAGCGAGCGTTCTTTTGGAACTTCATTTTATTTTGTTGAGTTTTATGAGAACTTTAGTAAATGATGTAAACTGTTTACTTCCGCCATGGTTTTTCCATACGTGGGTGTGGACACGGTTTTCTTTATTTACTTGCAGTTGATTTTATAACAGTTGATGTTCTATCTGTTTATGAGTTTAATGCAAAACGTATTTCATTAACCCGTTGTTTATCGTTATGTTATGAATCGGAGAACACTAATGTGATTTCTAACAATGGTATTCAAGAGCTTTCAAAAGTGAAAATGATCTTTATCACCTAATCAAGAGTAGTAAATGAATCGGTGAAAACTTTTGTGAAAAATTGGTTACTGTGTGACACTCGAGAAATCGGGGCGTTACATCTAGAATGGAGGATCCTTCCTCATTCTTCTGCATTCTTGGCGCTGCCCCACTCTCTCCTTCTCCAGACGATCCAATGAATACTCTAAGTTGCCGAGTTTGATGCTCAGCTCTTCTCTCTCCAGAATATCTTCTGTCGTCTTGAGTCTCCCTTCAACAGTCTCATTCTCTTCCAGAAGATTCAGCTCAAGCTGGCACAGCTCCTGAATCTCCTCCACGAAGCTGAGGAACTCTTTCAGATCCTTCTCCATCTCTGGACCAAGATCTTCTTTCAGCAGTGTCTTAGTTAGCTCGTGTATGGTCTTTGTACCATCAGGATGCCTTACATTAAGAAACATATCTTCCTCAAAAGCCTTCCTTCTGAGCTCTTCTAATGCCATTTTGTATGATGCCATTTTCTCTTAATTGGTATTGATCGAGATGTGAAGCTTACCCTCTTCTTAATCGCTTTATATAAGCTTCATTCTCTCTTTGGAAGTTATTTCTCCTACAGTTTCTCGAGGTTAAGTCCTTGGTAACTGAAACTTCTCTTTACTCCCTTGGCCGGTGGTAAACGTTCCTCTTTTGCATTAACTCTCCTCTTTAATTCGCTTAACTCTCATTCATGCATCGTTTAATTCTCCATCTTTTTGAAACTTAGACTTTCTCTAAGGGGGATTACCTTGTACTTCAAACTAAGTTTTCACATCCCATGCTTTTTGCTTATGACAAAAAGGGGGAGTACACCCAGTTTTTGATGTGTAAGCTGTGTTAGTGTGATTTATTTTCATTTTGGAGAACGTAAGAGTTCCACATTTATGACCATAGATGTGTCACTGGGCAAATACAAGGAATACATTTCACTTCTTCTGAAGTAATATTAGTTTGACTCTGTTACCCGAGACTCTGATACCCTATTCTGTTGACTCTGAATACTTATGCGCTCTGATTATTCCTACTCATCTATATCATAAGTTTTTTCACTCTGAACTCTTATATTATTTAGCTCAGAATCTAGACTCTACTAACGTCTTCATTAAGTATTAGATTCAGGGGGAGCTAAGCTCAGAATCAAGCAGTGACTTGAATTCAGAATGAGCAAAATAAACTATTCACATCAGGATAAGTCTTATTCTATTTCCCTAAACTCTGAGTGAATTCAGTTTATTGTTTAAGAATTGTTCATCAAAAATCTTAGTTTTGTCATCATCAAAAAGGGGGAGATTGTAAGATCAAGTTTTGATCTAGTAGTACAACTCTATGTTTTGATGATTACAAGTTAACCTTTTGATATGAACAATTATGGTACTCTAACGTGTTTTCTGAGTGTGCTCTTAGCAGCTTCTGACCTAGTCACAACTTCACACAAATCAGATGCACTGTGCTTAAAGAGTGACCCTAGAAACGCTTTCGCAATCACTATGTTCAGTCTGAACAGTAGAAAAGCTTCAGAAGATCTGAAGTATATTAAGCTCTGATAAGGACTCAGCTCACTTGAAGCTCTGATGATCCAGACGTTCTGACAACCCAGAAGATCTGAAGGCTCAGAAACTCTGATGGTGTAGAAGACTCTGAAGATCCAGAAGCTGAAGAGTGAAGACTCTGAAGTCCAGAAGCAACTGGCTCTGAAGACCATGTACTGATCCTCTGAAGTGAAGATCAGAAGGTACAGCGGTCAGAGGATCCAAGCTTCCCTCTGACTCTGATCAATCAGCTTCACAAGTTCCAATGCGAAGCGCTCCTCTGATCAGAAGTCTAACGAGGTTAAAGGTCAAGTCACTATCCAAAGTACAAAAGCAAAGTGTACTATCCTGACGACCTAACCTACATTCTCAGCCACAGCAGAAGCTGGAATTTCCAGAACTGCCCTCCAACGGTAGCATTTCCATGCAACGTTCAACCCTAATCCTTGGAGTATAAATAGAGGCTGAAGATTGAAAGAAGCGGCTAGAAGAATATCACACGCGCAAGCTATATTCAAACCTTCTAAGCTTTCTTTCATCTAGAATTTCATTGTGTTTACTATAAGCTTTTGAGAAGCAATTTCTGTGTAAACAAGATTTTCATATACAGTTGTATAGTTTCCCTTTAGGAGATCAAGGTTGATCGGATCCTAAAGTAGACTAAGAAAGTGAATCTTAGTGTGAGCTAAGTCAGTGTATTGTTAGTCACTTGTAGGTTTCAAGTGCTGTTGTAACACATACTTGATTAGTGGATTGCCTTCATTCTAAGAAGGAAGAAATCACCTTAACGGGTGGACTGGATTAGCTTGAGTGATTTATCAAGTGAACCAGGATAAAATCCTTGTGTGCTTTTCTATCTCTTATCTTAAGCACCTTTGAGTTTCGAAAAGATTTGTTAAAATCTTGAGGTGGAAGTTTTATCTTGAAAACGTTATTCAAACCCCTCCCCCCCCTTTCTACCGTTTTTCATACCTTCAACTTTCCCACTTGAGATTTTAACAAATCTCTTCAAACACCGAAGATAAAAGTGCTAAGATAAGAGTTGAGGAAAGCAGACAATGATTTTGTCCTGGTTCACTTGATAAATCCCTCAAGCTAATCCAGTCCACTCGTTAAGGTGATTTCTTCCTTCTTAGAATGAAGGCAATCCACTAATCTGAGTTTGTTACAACTGCACTTGCAACCTGCAAAGTGACTAACAATACAATGACTTAGCTATCACTAAGATTCACTCTCTTAGTCTTCTCAAGGATCTAACCAACCTTGGTCTCCTTAAGGAAAAACAAACAACTGTTTGAGAGTTTGGGTTTACAAAGAATTGCTTCTCAGAAAGCTAAAGTAAACACAATAAGAACAAATTGAAGAAAGATTGCTAAGAGAATATTTGTATATCGCGTGAGCTTTCTTGGCGGCATCTTTCATCTTCAGCCTCTTTATTTTCTCCAAGGATTAGGGTTTGGACGTTTGCATGGAATGCTACCGTTGGAGGGCAGATCTGGGATTTCCAGGTTCTGTTGTGGCTGAATAAGTTAGGTAAGGTCGTCAGGAATAGTACAATTGCTTTTGTACTTTGGATAGCGACTTAACCTTTAACCTAGATGACTTCTAATCAGAGCGACGCTTCATGTTGGAACTTGTGAAGCTTGGTGATCAAAGTCAGAGGGAAGCTTGGATCCTCGGACCTTTGTACCTTCTGCTTCTGGACTCAAAGGAGAAGTACTTGGTCTTCAGAGCCAGCTTACTCTTGGACTTCAGAGTCTTCACTTCTCAGCTTCTGAACCTTCAGAACTTCTGGACCTTCAGAGCTTCTGGACCTTCAGAACTTCTGGTCTTCAGAACTTCAAGTGATCTGAATCAATATCAGAGCTTAACTATCTTCAGATCTTCTGAAGCTTATTCTACTGTTCAGATTGAACATAGTGAGTGCGAAAGCGTTGCGTAGGTTACTCTTAAAGCATTGTGCTTCTGATTTATGTGTAATTAGACCAGAGTCAAAGCCTGTCATTAAAACACTTAGAAAGCAACGTTAGAGTACCATAATTTTTCATACACAATAGTTAACATGTAATCATCAATACATAGAGTTGTACTACTTGATCAAAACTTCCCTTTTTGATGATGAAAAAACCAAGTATTTTGATGAAAAATTCTTAAACAATAAACTAAATTCACTCAGAGTTTAGAGAATAAAGATTGAAGGTGCGAAAAACACTAGAAAGGGGGGTTTGAATAGAGTTTTTGATAAACGTTTCCCTTTTTCAAGTTTTGGCAAACTTAAAGATAAGAACTAGGTGCTGAAGAATGTAAAGAAGAGCACGCAAGTATTTTATCCTGGTTCACTTGAGATAAAAGCTCAAGCTAATCCAGTCCACCCGTGAAGGTGATTTCCTCCTTCTTCTGATGAAGGCAATTCACTAAAATCAATGAATGTTACAACTGCACTTGCTGCCTGCAAAGTGACTAACAGTACACTGATTTTCTCACTAGTATTCTCTTAAGAAGCTGATCAACCGATCCTCTCAAGACTAGCTAAACACTGAATCAAACTTGACTCAGTCCTCTCAAGATCCGACCAACCTTGGTCTCTTAAGGAACTTTAGAAAGGTTTGTAAAGGGTTTTGTGTTTACAGTAAGTGCTTCTGAAAAGCTAATGGTAAACTCAGATGTTTAAGAACAATGAAGAAATATTGCTAAGAGAATGGTTAGATGAATTCAGAAATATCAACAAAGTTTCTTAGCTTCTTTCTTCCAACTTCAGTCCTTATATACTCCGAGACAAATGATGTAGCCGTTGCTAGGGTTTTGTCCATTGGAGTGGCAATCTTGTGAAAACAGACTGCTAGACTGAACGAGGTAGGTGGCGGGCAGGCTAGGACTGTACAGTGTGTACTATGACAGCGACCTGTCCTTTCACCAGCTGACTTCTGATCTGGTGTGCTTCAGATAGACGTTGGTGAAGCTTCTGATCAGTGTCAGACAGAAGCTTGGATCCTCTGACCTTGCAACTTCTGCTTCTGGACAAGTTCCTCAGAACTTCTGAACGCCAGAGCTAGAATAGCTTGGGTCTTCAGAGCCAACTTCTTGCCGGTCTTCAGAACTTGAGTCTTTCGTCTTCAGAACCATTCCTTCTGGAACAACTGGTCTTCAGAACTTCTGACTCCGGTTCTTCAGTACCTTCTGAGAGCTTCTCACTTCAGAACTTCTGAAGTGTATGCCACTGTTCTGAACGAACATGGTAAGCTTGAGAACTCTCTTATGGTTACCCTTTGGTCTTTATCTTCTGATTGAATAAGCTTGGGTCAGAATCAGAACCTGTTTGTCACAGCTAAAAGAGACAAACGTTAGAGTACCATAATTGTTCATCTTCACAAACCTTAATTGTAATCATCAAAATATAGAGATGCAACCACTGATCAAATCTTGATCTTACAATCTCCCCCATTTTGATGATGACAAAACAAGTATTTTGATGAACAATTCTAAGTCAATAAACTGAATACACAAGAGAGAAGAAATCAGAATATAAACTTATCCTTGTGTAACGGTTTATATTACTCCTTCTGAATCTAGGATAGCACCTGATTCTGAGCTGGGACTCCCCCTGAATCTGAGACTTGATGAAAAGATTCGGAGTCTAGATTCGGAGTCTTAGTGATGTGATCAGAGGATACGCGTAAAATGAAGTATATTCATCAGAAATTGATGGTTTAGAACTCGCGTAGATCACATTGAAACATAGAATATTGTTCAGGTGTATTGGAATGCATTCCTTGATTAGTACGCATGGCAATATCTATGTGCTATAAGTACTGATACTTATTCTCCTCAGCTGGTTTTATATAATTAAAAGTTTATCAAAACCATTTTATGTACTCCCCCTTTTTTGTCATAAGCAAAAAGAGTGAAAAACACAATTAATAACAATAACAATCAAGAATTAATGCAGATAAGAAGCTTGTTATTATTAATTAACGAAGAGGAATACAGAGGATAGAAAGAAAAACTAGAAGAACAATTTCCAGATACACAAGAAAGCACGAGAATTATTCATAGAGAGAAGCTGAAGGTGTAAAGGAAGAATGTCCTAATCAATGGAGGCTAACTCAGTAGCCAGTTCTTTCCTTCAGAACTTCGCTTTCACTGATACCAGGGTTGGAGGTAGCATCCTGACCAACGTCTCTTTGATCTTCTTCATGTTCAAGAAGCATACAAATGCCCTCCAACTGAGCTTCAAGGTCCTTCCGGCGAGAGGCCAGACGAAGCAGGTTCTTCAGAACTTCCTGAAGATTCTGAAGACAGTGAATCTGGTGGGGTGTCAACCAACAATCTAAAAGATTGTCAATATTCCCAAGAGCTTGAGAGATATGAGAAGTGTAAGACCTGGATTTTCAGAACAAGTTAAGTTTCCGACTCACACGTAGAAATAGTGTAAGCGTGACAGGAGTTTGACATTTGAGAAAGATTAATGAAGAAGAAAGTTCAGGAATTGCTTGAGGAATGTTGCGTAGCTGTTTTCGGAGTTAGTGCGAGTCGTCTGCACACCTGCCTTATGGCAAGCGTGTCCAGAATAGGCTATTTCGCTCTTAAAGCAACGTTTTGAGTGAGATTTCGAACTCTCGGAAAATTTAAAGATTCTTTTTATTTTTCCATCGACCAGCGTTTCATTTCGGAACTCTGGACTGTACGCACGATAGGTTTCACTTTTCGGATGTCCGCCGACGCTAATTTCTTTGCTTCGAAACCCTATTTTCGAGCAATGGATGAATACTTTTTCTATTCGGGACTTCTAACGAAGATTCCGTCCGCGTTGCCAGACTTGTTTCGACGTTTCCAATCTTTCTTCAGTTGGAAGTTTTGTCGTTTGAGCATCACAGCAAAAAGTAGTTTTTCGGGGCAGATTAACCGACACCGCTTTTGAGTTTTTCGATATCGTTTTTCCCAAATCCTAGATATTTGTTTTGAGTTCTGGAATTCCGACGCCAGAATCTCTCTTAGAATTTCTCGGTGATCGTGCTGCAAAAATCGGAATCGCGAAATTTTCATTTTCCCGCGATTTCACCCGCCTATAAATAGCGCGAAAAAGCAAAATCCTCTCATTTTCTTTCCATTTGTGGCTGATTTCGTGGGGAGCAAGGGGGGAGGGGATTTCCGCGAAAACTTGACCAATCTTCGTGCAGTTCGTCCCTACTTCTAGGTATCGAGGTAACTATCATGAATCCTGCCTCTGATTTCTGTTTCTGCTGAGTTTCTGAAGTCGTTTCTGTGCTCTAAGTTTTGAGCTTTTTCTAAAATTGTCCGATTTCTCTGATTTCTCGCTTGGGTTATGTTCCTTATGTTTCCCTGAGTCTAAAACCTCTGTCAGTAAACTCTGATTGCGATTCAGTTGTCCAGGATCTGAAAAATTGACTCAAAACTCTTTTTGTCTCACATTTCGAAACTTTATTGTCGAAAAGACTTAATCTGACTTCGTGCCTTTAGGATTTGTTGTCACGGATATCATGAGGATCGTTGCTGTCAAATTTGTTTTCAGAACTGATAACTTTGAAGTTTTGAGCCTTTATTTTGGACCAAAATGCCCCTGCGTAGTCGTATTTCGGCCCGATTGTCCGAAAATTGTTCTGACAGTTTCTTTGCCTTAGTTTTACCCTAAAACTACCTTGTAAACTGATTTGATCGAAGAAAAAGAGCCGAAGCCCTTTTCTCCTTTTGGCCGTGGGTTTTTCCTAAGGGGAGGGGAGTTTTTCGTTTTCGAAAACTTGTCCTTTCGTACCTGTTTGTCGTATTCTGAAGCTTTGATGCTTTGTCTATCGTTTATGTATTGTATTGCGATCGAACTAATCGATTTTGTGTGGATTCTGCTTTGTTTTTCCTCCGAGGTTCAGTTGAAGGAACTTTGGAAGTTTCAAGGCATTCCTGTGAAGGAGATTTGATTTGCGAAGCTGGATCAGCTCGAGGTTAGGGCAACTTACTATATATTAGCTATGACTGCATGATAGGCGTCGATAAATTCGACTTATGTTTTATCTGATGTTGTTTTTGATGATGAGTTGATGTTATGATGCTTTTCCATACTTGTGATGTTGTGCTTTTGTTGGATTGAGCGTTTTGACGCAATTTCGGAGTGGAGATTCATTGATCTGGTGATCTTTGATATTTCGGGTTGGATGAACAACCCTAGGCAAGTCCAAATGTGGGGTTTGAGACTTAGCCATATGTTGGAATTCTTAGACTTTCCCCGGGAAATGTATTTTGGGTGGTTGATCTTTGAAAACTTAGAATGATAGAGCTTTGAAAAACTAAAGACTTGGGAAACTTAGACTTTGAGAAATAAACTCATAACTTGACTAATTCGAATTGAAACAATTTTTATTAACGTTTAAGCATAGGAGAACTGAAGGGGAAAATATTTACGAAAGACGGGGAAAAGTCGACTTTGTTGTGGGTTTGGAGAGTTATCGGAATTGGGGGAAGCCACTAAGGTGAGCTATGGTGATGATTGAAAGTCACCGAGTACTCTAGTACTCTTGGGGATTGTTGTGGAGCCGTGTTGTATTGACCGACACCTAGTGCTCTTGTTGTTTGGGCTGTGTTGTATTGACCGACACTAGACCCTTGTGTATTCTGTGGATGGAGTTGTGTTGTATTGACCGACACTTACTCCGAGTTGTGTTGTATTGACCGACACTAACTCATGGGTTTGTTGAGATTGGGTTGTGAGCTAAACACTTTCGTGGTAAGGACGATTCGTTGTTTGGCTAACCACGTTGCATTCAATCGGGTGAATAACGGGAATGGTTCACCTGTGCATATCATGGTGAATAACGGGAATGGTTCACCTTGCATTAATGATGAATAACGGGAATGGTTCATCATTCGGTGAATAACGGGAATGGTTCACCAAGGATGAATAACGGGAATGGTTCATCCAGGATGGATTTCATCCAGGATGGATAACGGGAATGGTCCATCCATAGTGAAAATGCTTCACTTGTGGCGAACGGGAACGCGTCACAAATCCGGATACATATTGTGCATTTCACGCATACATTCATGCTGACTGAGATTGTGTGCTGTTTGTTTATTGAAGCAATGTTAGAGCCATAACATGCTAGGATTGTTTATATGTATATATATCAACATATATCTATACCCCATATCACATGTTGAGTGTATATCTACTTATTGCTGTGAGTTGACCCTAGCGCCTTGGCTTTGTTTGTATGTTTGTGTTTGGGCGGTCGGCCTGCTGCCAGATGTCGATGGCCGACTGGTGTTCGATGGTCTCTCCCTCGGGGGGGATCAGGTATGAGCTTGTGGATCGGGATGCCCCCACCGCTTGGGTGATCGATGTTGTGGGTCATCGAGCGACGTACCGGGGAAGGGTCATGGAGGACCGGACTGACGAGTGTGAACATCTGACGAAAGAAGTTCTACGACGCATGGAGCTGAGCTTCAACTTGCCGTCTTCAGTTCGCCGAGGACTCGGATGTGTGAGCAGTTATGGGTTGGTAGAGTTAGGCAGGCGTCATATTTGTGTAGAGCTCTGATTCGTTTTGCTTTTGGGACGGGGTAGGTTCCCGACGCATGGCTTTTGTGTGGTTCTCTTATTGAGGGATCACAGTGAGTCAGTCGGACTATAAGAGTCTTTGCTTAGGCCATTTTGAGGCCGACTTTCTCCCAGTGGATTGTAATTATAACCTTTTCACTCACACTTCTGGATCTGTAACTATTTGCCTACGGGCACACTACTTTGGAGTCACTGCGAGTGCGCGTGACATGGGAGTGCAGCTGAGGCTGTACATGTGTATATATTTGTGTGTTGGTTGGGTTTTGTCTTTATTTTCTATTGCTTGATTTAAAAGGTATCAAACGAAAAAAATTACCTGTTTTCAGCGTAAAGTCTATTTTTGGTTACTAAAGTGACACCTGGAAATCGGGGTGTTACATTGTGGTATCAGAGCTTAGTCGAGTCTTTTGGGAGTCTTTGGGGAATAGGTCTTCTGTGCTAGGTTGTGTGACTCTGCAAAGAGTGAAAATTGATTGTCTGCAGAGCGATTTTCGCTCTAATTGCTTGCGTTACTACTCAATCGGATTGAGTGGTTTGTCTAGTGCTACCGTATGGTTAGTACTAATCGGACGTTCGATGGGATATAGGATGGTGGATCTTAACCGGATGGCGGAGGCTACACGTGAGCATCATCAACGACTGATGGCGACAGCAATGTATCAATAAAGAGGAATGAACCGAATTGGAGCTGGGGGACCAATGAGGTCAGGTTCCCAAGGCTACAACGGAAGGAAGAGTTACCATAAGTGGGGACCATATCAGCGTTCCGAGGGAAGAAATCTTATCTCAAGAGAGTACAAACCGACGACTGCTGATACTGGGGGGGAAGCCAGTTGGTGACAAAGGAGTGACATGTACTCGTTGCAGAAAGTTGGGGCATTTTGCTAACAAATGCTCAGAGATTGGACGGAGATGCTTCAAGTGTAACCGAGTGGGGCATCTAGCTGTGAACTGCAAGACCAAAGAAAGTCTATGCTTCAATTGCAACCAACCGGGACATTTCTCCCAAGATTGCAAGGCACTCAGGGGCGAATCATCAGGGAATGTTGGGAAAGGAAAACAACTTGCTACAGAGGAAAGGATTCATATCAAGGGAGGAGCAAGAGTTGAGGAGTCGAACGAGGAAGAACGTGGGAACGATGGTAATATTTTAACTGTTCTCGTATTCTAGAATAACTTACTCTTTTATATTCAAGCGAGTGTGACGCGCCTAACTTGTATTTACTACCTAGACTATGATCCTATGATTATTATCCCTAGTAGGACCTTATTCGAAGTTGCTCGTGATTTAACTATAGAGGTTACACGAGATCTAGAATAGCACGCGGAGCTAGGGAGTTGTTTTACCGAGGCGTTGATAAGGAAGCTAGGATCTCAGGGAAATTCCTTATGGGTACGAATCGTAGGATTTTAGGGCGTTTAGTTTTGAAGCGGAGTCGTTAGAGGATCTTTCGGCAAAAGGGATTCATTCGACCGAGTGTTTCACCGTGGGGAGCGCCAGTGTTGTTAGTCAAGAAGAAGGACGGAAGGTCGAGATCGTGGGTGGATTATCGACAATTGAACAAGGCGACGATCAAGAACAGATACCCGTTGCCGAGGATAGATGATTTGATGGACCAACTACGAGGGGCTACCGTATTTTCCAAGATAGATTTGAGGTCAGGCTATCGTCGGATCAGAGTGAAGATTGAGGATATACCGAAGACTGCTTTCAGGACACGTTAAGGACACTACGAGTACCTAGTGATGCCGTTTGGAGTGACGAATGTACCTGCTGTTTTCATGGATTACATGAACCGCATCTTTCAGGAGTTCTTAGATCGGCGTGTGGTGGTGTTTATTGAGGACATATTGATCTATTCGAAGGACGCGAATAAACATGAAGGACATTTGCGCCAAGTTTTACAATTGTTGAGAGAGAAAAAGCTGTATGAGAACCCTTCCAAGTGTGAATTCTGGCTGGAGGAAGTCAATTTCTTAGGCCATGCTATCTCGAAGGAGGGCATAGCTGGGGATCCGGCGAAAGTGGAGACTGTTTTGGCTTGGGAGCAACCGAAGATGGTGACAGAGATCAGAAGTTCTATGGATTTAGCTGGATATTATAGACGCTTCATTGAGGGATTTGCCAAGATTGTTGGACCTTTGACTCAATTGACGAGGAAGGATTAATCTTTTACATGGATTGAGGGTGTGTGGTTCCGTAGCGGAATCGTTAGGAACTTGATATCAGGATAATTGTGGTTACTGGATGTTAGGATCTCATTGTCTGTTCCAGTGGGTTT
The DNA here is from genome assembly GCF_012489685.1 of Lotus japonicus. NCBI lineage: Eukaryota > Viridiplantae > Streptophyta > Magnoliopsida > Fabales > Fabaceae > Lotus > Lotus japonicus. Next base: position 4,548,850 of record NC_080042.1, read on the forward strand.
TTCTAAATTTCCACCTTCGATGTATTAGGCCTGATCAACCTAATATTGAGGGGGTGATATTCGGAATCACAGCTGGTTATGGACCTTGATAGAAGGATGTGTAAGATGAATTTGAATTGATTGAGGATTAGTCGGATTTGGGAGGAAAGTTCGTGTTAAGCATTTGATTGTACAAGATTAAGATTTGAACCTTTGGAAGTTGATGATTTTCGTATAGACATTGATTGGTTAGTTCGTGTGATTACTCCAAGTAGAGGTAGACTAAGCCAATAGAATTGATGTTGGAAAATCTTTAAGTATTTTCTCGGAAGTTATGAAGTCATAGGTTATGTGATTTCTGACGTGGGATTATTAGAGATTAGATAGGTTGGATTTAATATCCGGTTATAGATGATTGTTTGATGGTAGCGAGATTGAGAAGAATTAACTCTGAACTAGATTGTTATAGTCGAGTTCGAGGAATAAGTTTTGCTAAGCGTTGGATTAATATGTGGAGACATTATAGTCTTAAGAGATGAATTTTCGCTTGAAAAGTGTTGAATTAATGATTAAGTTGGAGAAAGAAAGTTTTAGCATAAGTTGAATACTTGAGGTTGGTGATATGGATTCCAAGGAAATATGCTGAGATTACTAAGTGAGATTTACTAAGTTGGATTGAAATCTTAGGGTTAAGATTGAATCTTGAGAGCCGAGAATCACGTACGAGTAGGAGATCTTATGGTTGTAGGTGTGACAATAGGAGTTGAATCTTAGAAGATTGAAGACCTGAAGGTGAGTTTCGGGTTAAGACCATTGAGGTGTAGTATAAGAGAGATCTTGAAGTAAGGGAATTCTGGGTTGTGTGGAGTGTTAAGGTTGGTGATCGATTGATGTTGATTATGAGGTTGCGGACATCATGACTATGTGATAAGATTTGAATGATGTTAGCATAATAAGTTATGATTATGGATAGCAGGATCAAGTGGTGAGTGTGGAAGCATGACGACACTTATCAGGTCGTTTGGGTAAGTGAAGGAGTTATAGTTTTAAGGAACGGATATTCATTTAAGAAGTATTGAAGGATTAAATGTTATTAGAGGACCAAACTTGGTGAAGGTGTAGGTTTTAAATCTATGAATGTCTGTCTAAGGTGTAGGACTCGAAGTTTGTCAGAATTTGATTGAGAGATTAAGAAGTTGATTGACGAGATGGTGATTGAGTCACAGAAAGGAAGGTGTTAGTATTAAGATGAATACCTGAGGTTGTTATATTTTGACGAGTTTCGTAGAGTATAAGAGTCAATGGGACTTTTTTATGGATTTTGATAATGCATATTACGAGTAACAAGTGAATTTTACTAAAGTTGAATGAGAATCCTAGGGCTAAGGTTGACCTAGTGAGCTGAGATTCATGTACACATAAGAGATTTAGTGGTGTTAGCGGTTACGATAAGAGTTAAATCTCAGAATGTTGAAGGATCGGAAGATGTAATGGCTAGTTAAGTCCCTTGAGGTATAGTTATGATTTAATCTTCTAGAGGATAAGTCTCGATTCGTGCGAAGTGTTAGGGATTTCAGTAAGTGTAAATAGGTTTGAGTGAGGGAAGTTCTAAGGAAGAAGACGATAATAATGGATTGTTAGATATTAAGAAGAGGATTATCTTATAAGTTGTTGATAACTTGATGTTGAAGGGGGATAAGATTAGTGAAGGACAAGAAATAAGGACATAAGTCGATTTTTAATTCGAATGGTGACTAAGTAGGAGATTGATTTCATTGTGCGAGTGATGATAGTTACGAAGTTGGATGTGACGTTAATGGACTATTAGATTCCAACGCAATGTTTCGTCTAAGAGTTATCGAACGAACAAGTGATGGACTGTAGATGAAGATCACGAGGACAAGTTGAGTATCTACTTTGAGATGACAGAGAGGCACTGAGTTTAAGAAGAATTCCGGACGACCGAAAGTAAAGAAGTAAGTGGCTAAGGTTGTGCGACTGCACGGAATGCCAACCGGTATCATTTCAAGCAGAGGTCCGACGCAAGTAATCGAGTCAGACGACATGAGGTTGAATGATGTTTTGTCTTTTGAGACGTCGATAGTTAGCAGTGGGGATAGAAGAGTGAAACAGTTAAGGGGAAGGCAGATTGCTTAAGTAAAGATTTTGAGGAACAATGACACAGGCACTACTACATGGGAATTGGAAGATAAGATCAAGGAACTGTATTCCGAACTTTTTGCAGAGCTCTGAGTTTCGAGGACGAAACTTTCTTTTTGGAGGGGAGTATTGTAAGACCTGGATTTTCAGAACAAGTTAAGTTTCCGACTCACACGTAGAAATAGTGTAAGCGTGACAGGAGTTTGACATTTGAGAAAGATTAATGAAGAAGAAAGTTCAGGAATTGCTTGAGGAATGTTGCGTAGCTGTTTTCGGAGTTAGTGCGAGTCGTCTGCACACCTGCCTTATGGCAAGCGTGTCCAGAATAGGCTATTTCGCTCTTAAAGCAACGTTTTGAGTGAGATTTCGAACTCTCGGAAAATTTAAAGATTCTTTTTATTTTTCCATCGACCAGCGTTTCATTTCGGAACTCTGGACTGTACGCACGATAGGTTTCACTTTTCGGATGTCCGCCGACGCTAATTTCTTTGCTTCGAAACCCTATTTTCGAGCAATGGATGAATACTTTTTCTATTCGGGACTTCTAACGAAGATTCCGTCCGCGTTGCCAGACTTGTTTCGACGTTTCCAATCTTTCTTCAGTTGGAAGTTTTGTCGTTTGAGCATCACAGCAAAAAGTAGTTTTTCGGGGCAGATTAACCGACACCGCTTTTGAGTTTTTCGATATCGTTTTTCCCAAATCCTAGATATTTGTTTTGAGTTCTGGAATTCCGACGCCAGAATCTCTCTTAGAATTTCTCGGTGATCGTGCTGCAAAAATCGGAATCGCGAAATTTTCATTTTCCCGCGATTTCACCCGCCTATAAATAGCGCGAAAAAGCAAAATCCTCTCATTTTCTTTCCATTTGTGGCTGATTTCGTGGGGAGCAAGGGGGGAGGGGATTTCCGCGAAAACTTGACCAATCTTCGTGCAGTTCGTCCCTACTTCTAGGTATCGAGGTAACTATCATGAATCCTGCCTCTGATTTCTGTTTCTGCTGAGTTTCTGAAGTCGTTTCTGTGCTCTAAGTTTTGAGCTTTTTCTAAAATTGTCCGATTTCTCTGATTTCTCGCTTGGGTTATGTTCCTTATGTTTCCCTGAGTCTAAAACCTCTGTCAGTAAACTCTGATTGCGATTCAGTTGTCCAGGATCTGAAAAATTGACTCAAAACTCTTTTTGTCTCACATTTCGAAACTTTATTGTCGAAAAGACTTAATCTGACTTCGTGCCTTTAGGATTTGTTGTCACGGATATCATGAGGATCGTTGCTGTCAAATTTGTTTTCAGAACTGATAACTTTGAAGTTTTGAGCCTTTATTTTGGACCAAAATGCCCCTGCGTAGTCGTATTTCGGCCCGATTGTCCGAAAATTGTTCTGACAGTTTCTTTGCCTTAGTTTTACCCTAAAACTACCTTGTAAACTGATTTGATCGAAGAAAAAGAGCCGAAGCCCTTTTCTCCTTTTGGCCGTGGGTTTTTCCTAAGGGGAGGGAGTTTTTTCGTTTTCGAAAACTTGTCCTTTCGTACCTGTTTGTCGTATTCTGAAGCTTTGATGCTTTGTCTATCGTTTATGTATTGTATTGCGATCGAACTAATCGATTTTGTGTGGATTCTGCTTTGTTTTTCCTCCGAGGTCAGTTGAAGGAACTTTGGAAGTTTCAAGGCATTCCTGTGAAGGAGATTTGATTTGCGAAGCTGGATCAGCTCGAGGTTAGGGCAACTTACTATATATTAGCTATGACTGCATGATAGGCGTCGATAAATTCGACTTATGTTTTATCTGATGTTGTTTTTGATGATGAGTTGATGTTATGATGCTTTTCCATACTTGTGATGTTGTGCTTTTGTTGGATTGAGCGTTTTGACGCAATTCGGAGTGGAGATTCATTGATCTGGTGATCTTTGATATTTCGGGTTGGATGAACAACCCTAGGCAAGTCCAAATGTGGGGTTTGAGACTTAGCCATATGTTGGAATCTTAGACTTTCCCCGGGAAATGTATTTTGGGGTGGTTGATCTTTGAAAAACTTAGAATGATAGAGCTTTGAAAAACTAAAGACTTGGGAAACTTAGACTTTGAGAAATAAACTCATAACTTGACTAATTCGAATTGAAACAATTTTTATTAACGTTTAAGCATAGGAGAACTGAAGGGGAAAATATTTACGAAAGACGGGGAAAAGTCGACTTTGTTGTGGGTTTGGAGAGTTATCGGAATTGGGGGAAGCCACTAAGGTGAGCTATGGTGATGATTGAAAGTCACCGAGTACTCTAGTACTCTTGGGGATTGTTGTGGAGCCGTGTTGTATTGACCGACACCTAGTGCTCTTGTTGTTTGGGCTGTGTTGTATTGACCGACACTAGACCCTTGTATTCTGTGGATG